>NW_027625268.1:0-7211 GCF_034508935.2 Berghia stephanieae
ACCAAATTAAGAGATCTTCCCCAAATTTAACTAATTTCTTTTTTTTAAAAATTTAAAATAGGAAATTGGGGGGTTTTTTTAATTCCCCAATACCCAAAGTAAATTTTTTCTGGCAACATTTTTTTTCTTTAAAAAAAAAAGCGTTTTGTACTGTAGATATTTCTGAATCGGCAGACATCAACTTTGTCCGGCGTACATCAATTTCCTTCTCCAACAAAAAATACAATTATTTTTTTCAGCTCTTTTCTTTTTCCCCCTCAAAAGGTTTTCACTTTGGAAAAAGGCTTCTTTTCCCAACCACGCCATCGACTTTCAAAGACATCAAAAATTTTTAAAATCACCCAATTACTTGGGTCATTAATAATCTATTAAATCATTACACTATAATGTTTTGAGTTTGTTATTTGGGAAAGATTTGCCTATAAAAATTTATTTGACAAATTAATTTTTTTTTGCTTTGAAAGCTGTTTTTGTATTTTTTGGTTTTTTTTTCCCCTATAACCAAATCTTTTTAATTTGCCATCTTTGTTTTTTTGGCAAAGCAAGTCTCAGGGGCTTTCGAAGGAATTTAATTACGGAGAGTACGCCCCTTGTTTGGCGCCCCCAATCTGACGCCCACCGTTAAAAGTTTTAGAGAAGAAACATTTGGTTTGGGGCGCATCGTCTCCGTCCTCCGGCGGGACGAGGACGCGCGCACAACCACATGGCGTTAATAACTTTTCCACCGGGGACTCACAACTAGGGGTGACGTCCAATCAAGGGACTCCGCTAACTCATTCCCTTTTTTGGGACACAAAAACCGACGTGGTCTTTGATGAATTTCCCGTGTAGATTTAGGGATAGCTCTGGGGGGTTCCTGCCTCCCATGTGGGCAGGGAGGACTTATGTTCTTATATCCCCTATATCGTTTTCCGACTTTTTTTCTGCCCTTTATTTGAATGAGTACGGTTTTGCCCCGGTCCGGGTTGGAGTATGGGGGAGGAAACATCGAAGGAAAATTTTATTTTTTTTGGAAATTTTAATTTTTTTCTTGTAACACTCCTTTTATGATTTTTATATTTGTTATTTAAATAATTATAATGTAACATCTAGTGTTTTCCTTTTTTGGGTTTTTTGTGCTTGTGTCCATGAACTTATAGGACCCAAAAACAAATACATTGGGGGTGTGCTTTTGGGAATCTACATCTACCCCCAAATTGTTCCAGTTCCCCTTTGTCTTATTTTCTTTTGGGCTTTTTAAATTTGTAACTAAACTTTTACTACCCCAAAATTTTTTCCCCTTTTACTGGCGCTGAAAAAACCCTAAATGGTTGCAAGCGCAAAAACCCCTTTTAAAACAAAAAAAAAAAAAAAACAAGGTTTATAGGCGGGGGAGGGGGGGGTGGTGATGCCAAATTGATGTTATTTTCATCCGGTAGCGATTCAGAAAAAAAAAAGAAAAACCCCCTTTTCGAAGGGTTTGCTGTAGAACCGTGGTTTTGACTCTGAAATTTCAAGATATACCTTACACAAACACACCCCACACAACACACCCACAAAAAAAAAAAGAGAGGAGAGGGGAAGAGGAGAGAGAGGAGAAAGAGAAAAGGGAAAAGAAAGAGAGAGAGAAAAAGAGAATATTATAAGAGAGAAGAAGAGAAAGAGAGAAGAGAGAGAAAGAAAGAGAGAGAAAGGAGAAGAAAAGAAGAGAGAGAAGAGAGAGAGAGAGAAAAGAAAGAGAGAGAAAAGAGAAAGGAGAGAAGCCCCCCCCCCCCCCCCCAAAGTTGAGCATTATAGAGGGTAATACCCACACGGCCCAAACTTTTTACAAGGTGTCACCTGACCCGAAATACGATAAAAAACTTCAGAAAGACATTGCCGAAACGCCCAGTAGGTTCTCATTTACACGAGGGGGCATGTCTAGTAAAGAGTCTTATTTTCACTAAACACAACTCGATTGACTTTTGTTTTAGGGACTTACGTATAAATTCTTTTTTTTTTACTATTGAGCCTCCCAGGGGTTTTATTGCTAAGAATGTATTTAAATCGACGATTTTTAAAGGGACGAGTTTTCTGACTAAATTTTTAAAATATATCATTAAACGGGTTTCATTACGATCAGAGGTTAAATTTTTTTTTTGGCGGGGGCACGAATACTTTAAGTCAATACTCAGGGTGTTTGAATTGGGATTCAACATCGATGTCCGCCCCGGCAACGGGGGCCCACGTGGTTCAAACAAAGAAAATCGGATTTTTTTTATTCTTCAGCTGCAAAAACTTTCATATGTCTCATGACAAATTTGGTAAAATCAAAACAGATCAATTTTAAATGTTTGGGTTTTTTTTTTCCCTCGAATACGCTTTTAATTTTATGCTCGCGAGAAATTTTCAAAGGGGCGTCCCCCTTGCAAATTTTTAAGACCCCGTTACTAATTACTAGCTCATTAGGGGAAGTGACTTTTACGACTGTTTAAAACTTTTGACGAAAATGTTTGAATCTGAAACGCTCGTTGGCATTTTATTATTGTCATTTGTTGGACTAGCAGTCGTTTCTTTTGATTTCACCCACTTAGTCTCCTTTAAATAAATAAATAAAAAAATTCCTTATTCATCCCCCGGGGGAAAATTTTCTTTTGGGGCATTCCAAGGGAAAACGGAAAACCCAGGGGGGGAGCCGCATCACGCCGCAAAGTGAGCTAGGGCAGTACTTTCTAAGGCCACACAAGGCGCGGGGGTGTCGACTCTACCTTTGGGGACGGACAAAGACGACCGCTAGCCACGCTGCAAGGGCGGCTTTCAAACCTGTGAAGTCTCGATTCCACAATCGGGGGATCAAAACCCCTGAAGCGACATACGGGCATGGCACCCTTTTTTAAAATTTAATTTCGGCGATCAACCTCTGATATCATCCGGAAAACACCGAGTTTTTACCCCACTCGGGCCATCGTATATTTTTCGTATATACGTACTGGGGTTTAAGGGGGAAAAATGATTTAGGAAAATCACATTACGGGCCCCCACAAACATTTGGAAGGCAAGAATGCCTGCGCCCCCCTTACGGGCCATCGGATTACGGCCACCGCTGACCTACAGACACGAATCGGGGGGGAATTCGTTTTCCCTTTTTTCGGCCAATCAGATCTAGTTATAACCCCCGGGGTTTTTTCCATCGCTTTTTTATACAAATTAACTGACGAACTCTATCTAAAAGACCGTATTTATGACCCTTTGCCTCAAACGGTATTAAGTGGATTGTTAAAGATTTAAAATGAATTTATAGCCAGAAATAAAACTTGTGTTATTTATATTTTATAAAAAGAATGGATACCAATTTTAGGGCAAATGCCAACAATTTAAATTTTTTGACCATTTTAACTTTAATTCGTTTTTAACATGGGGGCGTTCCGACATAAAACCATTTTGAGACGAGGTCACATTTTTCAAGTTGGCCAAAAACCTCCTTCAAATAGGGTCGATTTAAATTCCCTTCATTTTGGGCAAAACTTCTCAACTTGAACCTCAAAAGGGTAAATTTGAAATCTTGACCTCTTTTTAAACTAATGAAATGCAAAAGCTGACTGAAACGTTTAAAATTAATGAAAAGCTGTGTTTTCTGGGGGGGGGGGGGGGGGGGTTGGGTTTTTTTTGTTTTTTTTTTTTTGTTTGTTTTTTGTTTTTGTTGTTTTGGTGTTTGTTTTTGTTGTTGTTGTTGTGTTGTTTGTTGTTTTATTTTTTTTTTAAGTTTGATTCACGACTTTTCAATCAAAGGGTTTGCCCTGGCTAAAAAAATTTATTTGACGTCTTTTTAAAATTTTGTACAGAGCTTAGTGAGTTATCGAATTCAAAAAAGTGATGGAGCGAACATATTTTTAAAAAAACAGAAAAAAGGATAGAAATGCCAGAAGACAATAGAAAATAAAAACTTCGCGTCGCGAGGGGCTCACCGTGGATCTCATACGGTAGAGACACGACTCCCCGGGCAGGCGGGGTACCAAAAGGTCGCGTTTCGACCCCCCAACCCGCCCAAAGTTTTTATTCACGTTGCCCTTCTGGCATTTTCCTACTCCTTCTTTTCTTATGATTACGTTTAGGAAAGGAAAAAAAAGATTCCATTGTCATTCATTTTTGGCCTTTTTTTTTTTGGGGGTCAAAAACTTGTTTTTGGCGTAATTTTTGGTCATGTCGGGGCATAAATTTGCTTGGCTACTTTTTTTGGGTCCATTAATTTTGGGGAAGCAAGATAAAAGTGTTGGTAATTGGATTCGGGGGCTGTGTCCGCCCCCCGGGCAACGGGGGCCATCGGTTTCTAAAAAAAAGAAAATCATTACTTTTAAAACCTTCATGCGCTAAACTTTCATATCCTTGTGATCAAATTTTAAAAGCAAACGATCTTTTTTTTAAAGGGGGTTTTTTTTTTCCCGGGATACGCTTTTAGCTCCCAAGAAATATTCATCGGGGCCCGCATTTTTTCCGAATTTTTAAGCCTTTTTACTAATTTTTACCATGCCTAGGGAAAGGAAATGATTTTTGACTGTTAAGAGTATTGAAATAAAAATTATTTGCAAGCAACATGTTATTTATTTTTTCTGTTGACAAACAAAGCTACTGAGTCCCATAAAATGTGAAAAGATTTGTTTTTAAAAGAAAGTTTAAACCCCAAAACTCTTGGGGTGATCAACCGGTTAACTCTCCCTTACCCTATTTTTTTGGGTTTTCCCAAAAAATTACACCCAACTCAAACCCCAAAAAAAATTTTTTTATCACTCTGACAAAAAGCGAAAGTTCTTGCGATACTAATTTATTTACAAAAAACTCTAACAAGACACGTTTTATTTCTTTAATTTTATGTGTCAAAAGACATTGAAAAGAAAAAATTTTGGTTTTATCGTAACGTGTGACGATTTTTCCCATATTGGATTGGATAGGGGGGAAACCCTTGAAATGTCGTATCTGGAAAAAAGCGTTTTAAACTTTCCCCGAAAACTCTCTCAATTTGAAAACCATTTAAAGACCCCACTAGGGAAAACTCTCAAACCTGGGGCTTTCCAAGGACTCAAATTTGCACGCTAAAAGATCTACCGAACCCAGGGACCTTTCCCTCCCCCAAAAGGGGAGTGTCATCCAACAACAAGCCACATTGGAATAGAAAAAGATTTTAAAAAAAGATGATGATTTTTAAGAGATAAAAAACCCCCAAAAAAAACCCAACATTTTAATTTTGTCAATTTAACTTTTTGAGTGATCACATGTTTTTTTTGAAAATAAGGCATTAACTAAAAACGGGGGCCCGAATTTAGTTTTTAAGCACTCGCTTTACACCAAAGGACCGAGATCATCCCGGGGCGGGCGAGATTCTTCTTCTGCCCCTCTGTCCTCCCATTGGGGAGCGGGGCGTTAGATCTGGGGGGAACAAATTTGCTATAGACACGTCCATACAAAAAAAACAAGCAATTATTTTTTCAGATTTCCCCTACAAAACCCCGAAAAAACTCCGGCCCAAAAGCTCTGTAGGGCAACATTTTTGAACCCAAAACCCCCCGACAATAAAATTTATTCGTTGCGAATATCATATTAAAGAAATAAAAGATGGCAAAATCCAGAATTTCTATTCCCCTGGGCGGGCCTCGTAATAAGGGATCATTATGCAAACGCCAAACATTTTCACGAGAAAATGGCATGTCATTTTTGGGGACGTATTTTTCACGTATAAAAGGAAACAAGGGGAAATTTTTTCGTTTTTAAACCCTTTTCCTAACCAGCCATTTTAGAATTTTTTCCCCAAACTTCACGCCCCCCCAACACAAAAAAAACAGACAATCTTACTCAAACAGAAAAGCACAAACACATTCTAACAAAAATTTTTTCGACAAAATGAACTCAAATTAAGAAGTCGATTTTATAGCTTAGCAAAAAGAAGGAAAACTGATGAAAAAATGACGGTTGCATCGAACAAATGGGGACGATTTTTTCAAAAAAAGAGGTTTAAAGGGGCACGGGCTCGGCGGTTTCACCTTTGTTCGTACCCAAAGGTACCAGTTCGATCCCGCCGCGCTCGGTGGGCCCTTTCAATCACCTCGCCCCCCTTTTTCGGCGCTGCACTGCGCTACGCATGGGTTTTTTTAGTCTTCCCTTTAGAAGACACTAAACAAATTCCCATGGGGGTAATAAATGGGAAAATTATTTTTTTTAAATTTTTTTTTTTTTTTAAATTTCAGGGAAAAGAAATAGGTAAAAAATCAGTTTTCCCGCCAGGTATTTAAATACATTATTCTTTTTGTCTCTTTATGTAAATTTTAAATCCCACAATTTGAGAGCGAAAACCGGGGTTTAAAAAAAATGAAAAAAAAAATTTTTTGAAACATGCCAGACAAAACAAAAAGAAAAATAACCGTCGACTGTAATCCGGGGCTAGGGTTTGACCCCTTTTTTGGGATGCCTTTTTTTCTGTTTTAATTTTTCTATTCTTTCGCTGCTATTGTTTTATAAAAAGCCCATTCAGATCCCCTTTTATTTCCCTTTTCAGCCCAAAGGGGTTCTGATTTTGGGTGGGAAAAAATGATAAAAATTCTTTAGATTTCAGTTGATTTTTTTTTATCCCATCAATGCTGCGTTTCCCTTATTAACACAACCCCTACAATACACAACTACTACTACTACTTACCTACTACTACACAACTACTACTACACTAAATTTTTACACAACACTACTACTACACACTTCTCTCCACAACTAACCCCCACCACCACCACACAACTACAAATACTATACTACTACTACTACTACTCACACTACTATACACTACTACACTACTACTACACAAATACACACTACTACACACACTCTATACGCATTACTACTACATTACAACAACAACAACAACACTCTACACTACTACTAAACTACACCCACACACTACTACTCACTACAACCCAAATACACTACTAATACTGCCACTACTACACTAAAATACTACTCTACTACTACTACTACAACTACACTACTACTAATCCACAAAATTACAACTATAACTACTCTACAAATACTACTACTACTACTACACTACTACACTACTACTACTACTACCCCCACACTACTACCTACCACTAAATTTAAAAATTCTACTACTACACACACTACTACTACACTCACACATACTACCTACTACTACCCCACCACCACCAAAATACTACTACAACCACTACTACTAAACAACTCTACTCTACTAACTACC
>NW_027625269.1:5000-7211 GCF_034508935.2 Berghia stephanieae
TTGAAAGAATATATAAATTATAAACATGAGGCAGTTGGTTTATCCCGTGCACAAACTTAATTCTGAGATGTCTGGAGACGATCAATCATCATCACCATCATCATCATCATCATCATCATCATCATCATTCATCATCATCATCATCATCATCATCATCATCATCATCACCATCATTATCATAATCATCATCATCATTATTATTATTATTATTATTATTATTATTATTATTATTATTATATTATTATTATTATTATTATTATATTATTATTATCATTATTATTATTATTATTATTATTATTATATTATTATTATTATTATTATGATTACTATTGTTATCATTATTATTATTATTATTATTATTATTATTATTATTATTATATTATATATTATTATTATTTATTATTATTATTATTATTATTATTATTTATTATTATATTATATACTATTGTTATCATTATCTCATCATCATGATGTTGATACAATCATCAAAATGTTTGGTGCCATGATACAATCATCAAAATGTTTTGGTGCCATGATACCGTCATCCAAATGTTTTGGTGCCATAATACAATCATCCAAAGATTTAGGTGCCTTAATACAGTCAACAAAAAGTTTTGATGCCATAATACAGTCATCAAAATGTTTTGGTGCCATAATACAGTCAACAAAAAGTTTGTGTGCCATAATACAAATCATCAAAATGTTTTGGTGCCATAATACAGTCAACAAAAAGTTTTGTGGTGCCATAATACAGTAATCAAAATGTTTTGGTGCCATGATACAGTCATCCAAATGTTTTGGTGCCATAATAACAATCATCAAAATGTTTTGGTGCCTTGATACAGTCATCCAAATGTTTTGGTGCCATAATACAATCGATCATCAAAATGTTTTGGTGCCATGATACAGTCATCCAAATGTTTTGGTGCCATAATACAATCATCCAAATGTTTTGGTGCCATGCACAGAGTTCTGTGGTGCCATGATACAGTCATCAAAATGTTTTGGTGCCATAATACAGTCATCAAAATGTTTTGGTGCCATAATACAGTCATCAAAAATGTTTTGGTGCCATAATACAGTCAATCAAAATGTTTTTGGTGCCATGATACAAAGTCATCAAAATGTTTTGGTGCCATAATTACAGTCATCCAAAATGTTTGGGTGTCATAATGCACTGGTGTATGTGGTTATTGTAAGAAAGATAATGCAGAGATTTAGTAATGGTTGTAGTAGTGGCGCGTTGTGATAACGAATGTGGTGGTGATAGGTGGTTGTTGTAGTAATGGTAGTGATGAAGATGAGCGCACGTGTGGTGGTTTCAGAAATAGTTGATAACGTATAATGGCGATGTGGTATTGGTGGTTTGTAGTTGTAGTGGTGTTTTAAAATGTGTCGTAGTTGTTGCATTAATGGTGTTGGTAATGATGATGTGGCAGTAGTCGTATTCATTGTTTTATGGGAATGATAGGTTGTAGTGATATGTAGTGATAATGATAGTCGTTGATAATAATAAAAATAATAATAATAATAATATATAATAATAATAATATTAATAATAATAATAATAATGATGATGATGAGATGATAATAATAATAATATAATAATAATAATAATAATAATAATAATATAATAATAATAAAATAATAAAAGATAATAATAATAATGATGACCACACGCCTCGCGCCATAACCCTTTTCCCCCATCCCCACGCCCATAACCCTTATCCCCCATCCCCACGCCCATAACCCTTTCCCCCATCCCCCGGCCCATAACCTTGCCCCTATCCCCACGCCCATAACCCTTCCCCCATCCCCACGTTCATAACCCTTTCCCCCATCCCCACGCCCATAACCCTTTCCCCCATCCCCACGCCCATAACCCTTTCCACCATCCCCACGCCCATAAACCTTTCCCCCATCCCACGCCCATAACCCTTTCCACCATCCCCACGCCCATAACCCTTTCCCCCCATTCCCACGTCCATAACATGTAGAATGAGAGATGACGCCTGTTAGGCGATATTACAATTCTTTCAGACAGATACATACAACGCAGTTGACGACCTGGTACTCATTTTACACATGAGTAGGGTAAGCGAATGTCAGTAAAGAGTCTTTTCCAAGGAATCAGCTATGGCCCGAGGGAGGCTCGAACCCAGGTCCTTCCGAACCAAAAGCAATTTTCCCAAAACAAAACCCAAAACCTTT
>NW_027625270.1:0-7226 GCF_034508935.2 Berghia stephanieae
AAAAAAATCTTTAAATTAATTTTTAAAGTAAACTCCACGTCTTAACGCGTTACATTATTCATCTCTTTGATGAGGGTCAGTGTACCTTAATACATAGAGAAAACATGGAGATGTAGAGAGCTTGTACAATTTATTGGACAAATACAACGGCACTTTACACAATAGGCGATAGGCCATGACAATTGTTTGCTAGTTCCTGCTATTCTTCTTCTTCTCTCTGAAATATTTTAATCACCTATGATGTATTTATCGTCGCAAATAAGACATTTCAAAGATTCAACCTGTTTAAATTGCTCTTGAAATTCTCTAAATGGCGTTTTTAATTCAGTTCGTGGCGAACGAATCGGCGATCTCAAGAAGTGGGTGAGAGAGGGATCTAGAAATGACTTTAGGTTTGAAACGAATATTTTTGTGTTCGTGGATAGCTCACACGGTAGAGCCACGCTCTCACCTGCCAGGCGGAGTTGTCGTACCAATAAGGTCGCAGGTTCAAACCCCACCACCGCCGCGAAAAAAAATTTTATTCTCTATTGTCTGTGGCGAACGAATCGGCGATCTCAAGAAGTGGGTGAGAGAGGGATCTAGAAATGACTTTGGGTTTGAAACGAATATTTTTGTGTTCGTGGATAGCTCACACGGTAGAGCCACGCTCTCACCTGCCAGGCGGAGTTGTCGTACCAATAAGGTCGCAGGTTCAAACCCCACCACCGCCGCGAAAAAAAAATTTATTCTCTATTGTCTTCTGGCACTTTTCTACTCACTTCATATCTTGTTGCTAAATGGCGTTTACAACATTCACGGATAGGTTGTTCCATTGTCGAATAGAAAATGGGAATGGTGGGGGAGTGAGACTCTTGACAGGAGTTTTCGCGATGTTTTTGAGTGACCCCAACTGTGGAAGCTGTAAGCATTGGTGTCGGATTTGTACAAGGCTAAAGACAGCTTAGCACTGCAAATAATCTTAATTCTTTGAACTTTTGATGGTGGCTAATCAAGTTTTTAATTTATTTTAAAAAAAATTTCTGACAGCCTGCTTGATCTGTTTTTTATTTTATGTTAAGATAAAGTTTGCTGCTCTTCATTGAACCATGTCAATTTTATGGATTTACTTATGTATTATAAAAGCAAAAGGCATACTCTAGTGCGTTTCACACTTTTGATATAGATTGGGTAGGTGCTAATGTTCCTTTGACACAATAATCTTCCTTTACACTCGCATTAATGTGGTGATTCTATAAAAAATTGTTTTAAAGGCCAACTGACGTTTCTAATTCTATCAGCTTTTTCAAACGGCACCTGTCGTAGTGCCTAATACTCGTAACGAATCCTCTGACATAAGTTAAATCGTGCTTCAGTCCAAGACAGCGCCTATACCTGAGTGATATTTCCTATTCTATTATGTCTGCTTAGATGGCTGTTTATTCTCCCACATTTAATGTTAATAAATGAATAACTCATTTCCTTTCCACACAGAACGTGATTTATCTCTCTTTTTATTTTAAGTTCAACAATACTAGTTATAAGCAAATGATATACCATATTCACAAGAAGATAGATAAACTACATTTTGTTAATTGTTTTCTCGTGAAAATAACAGCCAAAGACTGCTCATTTTCCCGGAGGATATACCAACCCTCAGCAAACATTTTCCCCCTTTGCTTTGACGTAATTGCTGTCTCTTATCCGATCCTAATAACTTTGTTTTTAAAAATCCCCACCAGTCGTGTAAATCCATGACACCACAAGCACTCATTGAAGGCCGGTACTTCGGATGGTATTCCAAATCCACTATTAACCGCAACTTTGGATAACTACGTATTTAAAATAAACATTAGAGTCAATCTAGGTCCAATAAATTGAAAGAAATGAAACTCCGTCATTTTCTCTTTATGCTGCTGAAACTTAAAATGTTTTTAGGAATACATTAATGGAACCATTATAGCAAGAATGAAGTGAGTAGGAGTGTGCCAGTGGACAATAGAGAATACATTTTTTTGTTCGCGGCGATGGGGCTCGAACCCGTGGCCTTATTGGTACGACAACTCCGCCTGGCCTCTGTGTCTATCTTGAAGCTCTCCCCGACTTCTTGAGGTCATGGTTCAACACCGCGAAGTTTGTTAGCCAGCATTTAAGCTTAATAGCATATTTTTCTCAACACAAACATAATAATAACATAGAAACGGTTGAGACATTGAGTAAGATCCGTAATTTGGGGATCTAAATAAAATTCAAAAAGTGAGATTTTTAGCAGTGATTTTTACATTCATTTAAGTGATGATCTATGTCGTCAGTCTTCTTTTCTTTGTCATTGCAATAAGATTCACCAATCTTAAATTAATGTTCTGTGTCGCTTTAAATGAAATAGGATAAAAACTCAATCATTGTGAGACTCCTTTATTTCTGGTACTTTTAACCTTTCATTATTCTCTCTCTCCCCCCCCCCCCCCCTTTCTCTCTCTCTCTTCTCTCTCTCTCTCTCTCTCCTCTCTCTCCTCTCTCCTCTCCTCTCTCTCTCTCTCTCTTGCTTTTTCTCTTAAAATCTCGCTTAATTTTCTTTCTCGATTTTTTTCCCAAGTAATCTTGGTAACCCCACATCTCCTTTCTCTACATCGCCCTCTTGCCACATCCCTATCTATCTATCAGTCTCTCTCTCTCTCTCTCTCTCTCTCTCCCCTCTCCTCTCTCTCTCTCTCTCTCTCTCTATCTATCTATCTATCTATCCATCCATCCATCCAGCTATCTATCTATCTATCTATATATCTTCTATCTATCTTATCTTCTATCATCTATTATCTATCTATCTACCTATCTATTAATCGTTTCTATCTATCTATCATCTATCTATCTATCTATCTATCTATCTATCTATCTATCTGTCTGTCTGTCTATCTATCAATATATCTATTTATCTATAAATCCATCAATCAATCCATCTATCCATCTATCCCTCCGAGCATCCGTCCTCCAACAAGTCCGTCAATTTCCCAATATATAAAAATATAATTGTCAAATTTGAGCCATATTAATGGTATTTTAAACACTCCTGCATTCTCACACTTTGCGAAGTTCCAGGTTTGAGAGTTTTTTTCTCTCCAAAACTAGGGTCATTTAAATCGATCGATATTTGAAGTTTTCTGGTCAAATTTTAAAGACATATTTTCCCAGATACGACAGTTAACTGTTAAAATATCCACTGCCAATAATAATACCCCTTGTAAAGCGCATTGAGCACGTTCGTAATATTGCTATATAAAGCCACTTTTTTTTTCCCAATTCAGCATCTGTGTTGCCCCTCTAGCTGCTATTCGACAATCCCTCTTACATTGCTCCATGTTGATATTGACTTTGTACCTCGTTTCAATCTATTTGAGTTTATTTTAGTGGATATGCTCTTTATGAAAAGCTCACGACGTTAAGCTAACGTGTGTTATTACGCTTGGAACTATAATAAGATAATTTAATGGACAAAGTAAGATTAGAGAGAAATTGCTTTGCTGTTAAGGTTAATTGGCACCTACAACTCTGCAGGACAATGACAAAACACATTTTTCATTCTGGCTAGAAATTTTATACTTGTTTTTTTTGTTTGTTTGTTTTTTTTTGGTTTGTTTTTTAAAGGGGTAACGGCGCTTGCAACATACTAAGGTCATATCAGCGCCAGAAAAAAGAAGGAAATGGCATTATTAAAAATTCTAGAATTACAATTAAACACCCCCCCCCCCCCCCAAAAAAAAAAAGGAAAGACAAAGGGGAATTGGTTCAAATCGAAATAGATGTGGATTCCTAGAGCAGACTATCAAAGTACTTAGTTTGAAATCATCAAAAGCTCATCCAGACACAAAGCACAAGTGAATACACTCAAATTTTACAAATCATATATAATATGTAAACAAAACATAATGCAGTGCATAACAGAGAGATGATTTACAAGGAAAAAAATATCACCTCCCAAAACTAACTATCATTTGACTGTTTCCCTCCCAGCCAGGGTATCCGCCAGAGCCAGGACAAAACCAAGTAATCTCATTCCCAAGACCAAAAGACAGAAACAAATTGGAAAACAGATATATGGGGATAGAGACACAGTAAATTACCTCCATGTCCTGCTCATTATGCGAGGTCAGGAACCCCACCCAGACATTTTGACTTCAAAATATCGATCGAATAAAATGACCCTTGTCAAAACTCTCAAACTTGAGACTTCTAGAGATTATTTGATGTCTCAGATCTGAGAATCTGAGGATTTTTTGACATATCGAAGTCGTTTTAGATTCCTTCCGACCAGGACGAGAAAAAGGGGATTTGTAAGACAGTGGTAGATTTAATTACTAGAAATGTGCTCATTGACCCTTCGGTAAAAATAGATTATACTTAGAGTGAATTTTACCAAGATGATATTTGTTTTGTTTCGGAGATGATTTTTTTTTCTTGAAATGATTAGATATAGACAATCCGTATTTGAAATCATCTAATTATCCGGATTATTACATCTCCTCCTTATCATCTCTTCTATTCTTCCTCCGTCTCTTCTTCTCGTTCTTTTTCTGTTCTTCTTGCTTATTTTTGTTGTAGTTGTTATTGTTCATCATTCATCATCATCATCATCATCATCATCATCATCATCATCATCATCTCATCATCATCATCATTCATATCATCGACATCATGAACACCACCACCACCACCACCACCACTAATAAATTCTGGGTCTGAATCAAACATTGCAGCTTTACTAGCTAGTATTCACCAAATCACACCATTCAATCTTAATTCCTTGTGTCTACATAAAGATTTGTGTGCACTTTTAATGGATATTGCTCTATACTTATGATCAAGTTTATTTTATCTGTCTGTTGAAATCGACCCCCCCCCCCCCCCCAACGCGGTGGCCGCCCTCAGGACAAATGAATGTATGGCATATTTTGTCTGTCTGAGGACAGTTAGTTTATAAGTCAGAGTATAGATAGAACGAAAACAACTGCACTCCATTGGCGCTGATGAGAAAGACCTCAGACTCATGCAAACATTATACTACACCCAGCAGCATCTATCAAAATCGGAAACTCTACAGGAAATTCCATTCCTATTAAGAAAGGAGTCCGTCAAGGGTGTGTTGCCTCACCAGATCTGTTTAATCTATACCAAGAAACAAATCATGAGGGGCATAACTAATATGGAGGGAATAAAAGTAGGAGGTCACAACATAAAAATATAAGATACGCAGACGATACGGTACTCATTGCAACATCAGAAAATCCAACTTCAAAAGATTGTTGACAAAGTGGTAGTAGATAGTGAAGCCAAGGGAATGGAAGTGAATATCACCAAAACGGAATGCATGGTAATACAGAAAACCCCGAAAACAACAACACCTGCAATATAACGATTCACGGCGAGCAACTTACCAACGTAAAGTTTTAAATACCTAGGTTCAATAGTGACAACAGATGGAAGATGTAACGAGACATACGAGCAAGAATAACTCAAGCCAAACAGGCCTTCATGGACCTGGGAAACATTTTGAAAAACAAACAGATGTCGTTCGGGATTAGATTCCGAGTCTTGAAGTGCTACGTGTGGCCAATCTTGTTATACGGATGCGAAAGCTGGACTACAAATGCAGAAACACAAAAGAACATTGAAGCTTTTGAAATGTGGTGCTTGAGAAGGATTCAGAGAATATCGTATACTGCACACAAACGAACGAAGAAGTGCTAAAACAAACATACCAACAAAGGAAACTAATGCCCTAATAGCGGATCGACAACTATCCTTTTTCGGACACATAGTAAGGAAAGATAAGAATGAATACCTGGCAAGTTGTGGAAAATACCTGGTAAACGCGCCCGGGGAGACAAAGAAAAACACTCTGACCAACTGAAGGGCTTCACCAACCTAACAATCCAAGAGCTGTTTGAAAAAGCAAGAGACAGGAGGAATGGAGAGAGATAATTCATGCAGTATCCGAAGCCTGGACCAGGCATGGAACCTAGAAGAAGAAGAAGAATAATAGAAAGAAGATGACGCCACTCTGGTCTTTGTTATTGTTTTTTACCATCCTCGTTATGAGTAATTCTCACTAAACGGTATTAACCAGACTATAAACGTTCATGGATACACATCGTTTTGTTTTTTAACCGTTTTCTTTTCCGATACAATGTTGTGAGCTTCTTCGCCAAGTGCATACTACAATCTATACCATAAACCCAAACCCCCGCCATAATAATAAACATCTATCTATATCTATACCACTGTGAGTGATCAATAACAATTTTACGGATCACCTGATTTAGGGTGTATTGCAGCCGAAGGGTCGAGTGTTATGTCTGACTGTGAGGGTGTATGCCATAATATTGTTGTTACATGTAAAGTTTGTTTATGACTTGCTGTTGTGCTGAGGCGCACAACCAGGCTCATCATGATTATGATAATATATTATATACAATGCCATCCAACCATTTGTCTTCATTTTTCTCATCGCATAATCATCATCATCATCATCAACATCCCTCATCATCATCATCATCATCATCATCATCATCATCTTCAATATCAATAATATTAAACAAAATGCTAGACCCCCCCCCCCCCCAAGATTTTAGCTTTCATACAGAGGGTAGTCACTTAACCCCGCCGAAGCACTTTACAAATGTCCCAACCAACACCACAAATTATAGTAGAACGAGGGATGACCCTGTATTGTAAGGCGAAAGTACAATATTTTACTAACAGAGACAACATAACCTGAATACGGGTTTGCCCAAAAAGTATTTATCAATGACTCAAAATTGCGCAGCCCTGAGCAGTGTCATTACCACTAGACCTAAATATTTACCTATCACTAAGATAATCGAGGCCCATCGTGAAATCTCTAAGTAAAAAAAAAATAAGTAAAATTCACTTTATTCCGGGCCAAAAGGATAAATAGGGTTTTTAGAGTCACTCTCGAATGATCCGAATCATCCGGCTTCAGCCTAAATACACAACGCATATTGAGCAATAAGGGGACATTCCATGTTAAGGAAACAACAACGAAAACATTAATAGGGGACCACCTGGCTTTTAATGGAATCCTCTAACCTCTATACCCTCAGCTATCTCATCTCGAAATCGACATTTTTATGTTTTCCCCAGTCGCCTTGCATCTTTTTTTAATAACAGACTAGACAGTTTCCCCCCGCAACACCTCGCCCCCATGTTTTTTTAATAAATGTAGTAACATAACC
>NW_027625271.1:0-7203 GCF_034508935.2 Berghia stephanieae
GTTTTAAAATAATAATAATAATAATAAATAATAATAATAAAATAATAATAAAAAATAAAAATAATAATAAAATAAAAAAATAATAATAAAATAAAATAAAAATTACTTTATTGCATCCCAAAAAGGATTTTTTTGTACAACGTGTTATAATTTACACATAAGAAAAAAAACAATGAAATGATGTATTTATAAAAAGGAGCAGCTCTATAACCAGAGCTGCGCTTTAAATAATATGAATAATTTCAAACACTGTAAAATAGTTAAAACTGTCATTGAAAAAATTGAAAATTGAAAGATTGAAAAACAAATAAATTAATAAATTAATATTTATATTTTAAAAAAGTAAAAAATGAGAAATAATTATATAAAATGATTATTGCTTTTTTGTTATAAAGCCTAATACTGGACGGCAGAAAAGATTTTGGTGTCTCTCTGTTTTCGTTAAAATAGAGAAAGGCGACCACTTCTAGTAATGAGTGTGAATAGATTTGTATTATTATACCTTGCGTTAACTTCTTTTAAGTGAAGCTGTCAAAACATAATTTTGTGTACCATTTCGACTACACTGTCCCTTAATCAACTTTTGACTCAAAAGATCGTCACTTACCATGCAACTAGATTTGTATAAAATCTCAGTGACAAACTCAAGCACGTCGCTTTAGACGCATATCAATGGAGACATCCGAGTTTCCTGTCATTCTTTCTTACGGATTGATGCAATGATGCCAAAAGACCGTAATTCCACTTCTTGATCGCGCTCTGTCGTTGGCTTTAGTCTTTGGTTGAAACGTATAAAATGCCGGTTGGTGTTGGAGCTTCTGATTGGGTCTCCTTTCCCCTCCGCCAATGTCTAGTCCTCCGATGGTATGGTTTGTATGGACCCTTTTCCTTGATGGGCAAATGGAATGTGAGAGAGTTTTGATAATTTTTAGAATCTGTTATAAACATTTTTGGGTGATTTGTATTCGACCTACTCTAGTGCCCTTTTTTTTTTTTTTTTGCGCGGATTCTGTTTTGACACCAGTCTGAGACTCTGGCTCAGAATAGACCCTTGGTACTTTTGCTGAAAAAGCTTTTGTGTGTTTTGTGTTGTGTGTGTGTGTGTGTGTGTGTGTGTGTGTGTGTTTATGTGAGCTTGTATCCAGTTTCAGACCTGGACTCTAAATTTATGTAAATTGATGTGTGGCTTGCAGTTTTACTTTCGCCCTTTAACCAATAGGGCCCTGGTTCGAGAACCGCTATGGACGGGCGCAAAGTTAAGTCCTAATAAAGGGCTCTTTTCTCACACTCTCATAATTTGTAAGATGTAAACCAGTGCGTGGATGGTAATGAATGTGGTATCGGCGAAAAAAAAAAAAAATTTGTAATAGCACCTTACAATCTGTCATCTTAAGTAATGCTGTTGAGATGAGAGGGCCACTCTTTTGACCTTATAAGTAAATATTGCCTATATTACTTATATATTATAACTTTTTTTTTTTGTGAAGGTCAAGCTCAACTCCAGTCCACTGTTTTTGTGTAATCTTTTCTTTTCTTCGACCCATAAGTGACGAAAGGGGCATTTCATTTTCTAAACCTTAAGTGAACAAAGAGACTGTTTCTAGTGAGACGGTTAACCCCTTGATTGACCTTATAAAAGTACTAAGAATGACTTTGGGTTAAATTTACTGATAAAAGAGTCATCACCCAGATAACCACGAGCTGACTAGAGGCGAGTGATCTCTTCATGGTCAATTGAGTCCCCAGATGTCGCCAACTTATAAGACACTGAATAAATATTATGAAAATGACCCTTTCTAAGCTTTAGAAAGACTTATTCATAGGTGGTGGTATTATGAAAAGTTTAAACTGAAATCACAGATTTGGGTCATCGTGAACGTGATTGTATAGATTCTCCGCACAGTTTCTGTCGAGTATAGAGGATTATTTAATCGTGGCCGAAAGAGGGCGGTGACCTCCCTGGTGTTGTTTAATTGCACTCGGTTGTGTAAAAAAGCGGGATAGGCCTTCAGGAATTAAATTTTAACTATCGTCAGGCCATTTCATAATACTGCCATAGTCAGAAGAAAAAAAAACAAATAAAGTTTTTAAAAATTTTGGTCAGTAAATGACCCGCATCTTCACGCCCTAAAGTCCCAGTTGAGAGTTTTTGACAAGGGGATGGTCCTTTTAATCGATCAAGAATATTTGAAAATAGATTTTTCTTGCCAACCCATTTATAACGTGTTATTATTTATTTATTTATTTATTTATTTATTTTTTTATTTATTTATTTATTGGCTTTTATAATACATCTTTGTCATACGAGGTCAAAAACATATTGAAAATAGAGTTTATAGTTTAACAATATATGGAATTTCGAATAAATTTTTTTGTGTTTTATCGATTAGAATGAATATAGATTTTATTAATTAAATAAACCAAACATTTCATTATTCAGATCGTTTTAACTTGAAATTCACTTTTGGGCATCCTCACCACTTCGACATCATACCAGTTTGACGCGAGGGGTCACAATTTGGCTAGAAAACGTTACTAACCTGTGTCATTATGTTAGGATGACTCCAGATTTGTCACACACCCCCCCGCCCTCACAAACAAACAAACAAAAAGAAAAAACAATCGAGTTTTTAAAAAAGGGATATAAGACTTTTTGATAAGCTGAAGTAAATTTTTATCTGTGAAGTCACATGAGAAGTGAAATAAAAAAATCAAAGTAGGGTAAAGATTCTTACTTCTACTCGTAACGTGTCATTGTAACAATATGATACGAATTTCGGTAATTTTCCGTATTCTACTAGTGGGGTTAAAACAGGCTGATCTTACTAGGGTATCGACAATCACGATCAAAGTCCATCAAAAGGTTCCAAATAAAGTAACTCGTTTTCAAAAGTATGAGGTTGGGGGAGGTTTAAAGACTGTTTTTACGTGCAAAACACAAAGTTTTTAATTCTTTAATATGTTTATTGATTATTTGATAGGTGTGGATTGCGTGGGATTTAGTGTTATGTCCTCGCAAGTATTCAATATTATTTTACCTTATTGGCCCCTCCGTCGCTTTCCTTCGATGCCAGAACGCAATGAATATCTGAATATACAGTGGGCCACATTAATAACAAACACACTAGAAATGAATTGGGTTTTAACGAACGAAATGTATGCGCCCAATCCACCCCCCACCCCCTCCTTAACCCCCCCTTAAAAGAAGGTATACTGATGTATAAAACAGAATTTTCTGCTTTGGAATGTTCCTTTTGTCTGTTCTCTATCGTTTCTTCAAAAAAGAATGTCCAAGCTTTAATGCGGACTCGATTGATAGCAATAGGTAGGTACGGTAGGGGTCTCTTTCACCTCCGCAGTTTTTATCCCTTTCTTGAAACCTGTCCCTACATTAAATGAGACGACTTGAACCAGCGCACTTTGAACACACTTTTCCCCGTGATCGTATTCCGGGGGGAGACGAATAGGATGTGAGCGTGTGGTTTTTCTGAGAGATCGAGATGATTTTGTATTCTTGTGAAAACCAATCTTCTCTCAGAAGGAAGAAAAGTGAAATTAAAAGCCATTTAAAAAGCCATTTAAAATTTAACAACAAAAATCATTTGGGTAACTGACTTGTTAGATTAACTGGTAGATTATTGTTCACGGGACCTCCTTCCGTCTATTTGTTTTTTGGATGGGCTCTTCTGACCTCCCATGTTGGGCAGAGAGTCACTCACTTTGTCTTCAAACCCCCATAATATCTGCTTCCCCCTTTCCCTGCTGCTTCTCTACCTTTGTTCTGGATTGAGAATTTTTTTTGGGGGTTTTTTTTTTTGTTTTTGTTTTTTGTTTGTTTGCTGGTGTGGTAGGGATTCTTTTAACTGAGAGTGAGACGGTCGAATGTATATGCCATTTTTTTTAGTGATGAAATTTTTTTTTCTCCTTGTCAGTCATCTCACCCCTGTGTTGTGTACCACATAGTTATCGGTTTGAATACGCATGTTGTAACGTTTTTAAACATTTTCATTGAATTGATCCTTCATAGTGGGATCCTTTGTATGTGCCTAGGTGAGACTTTCATGTCTAAATAGACGCATTCATTTCCCCATTTGAACCAGCACCTTTGTCTACATCTTTGGTGTTTTTTTTTTTTTTGGATCTGCAACTTCTCCGTCTATCATCCTTCTTTTTACTGGCCTCAAATGACCTATTAAAAGCGCAAGCATTGTAAAACCCCTTATGAAATCCCTATTTTTTCAGGCTCTCGACAGAAACGGATTACGTTGTCATCGACCAGAAATCTAGGACGAAAAGGCCGTGATCGTTAAAAGAAGATATATCTCTCTCATTTTCTCCTATATTGACACATAGTGGTCGCCTCCTAAGAGCTAACCGCCTAAATGCATACTCGCGTTTATTGAAAATCAAAAATATACTCTTTGAATACACTGAGCATTTTATATATCGCAATAATCGCTAGATGTGCTTTCATTTACAAGTAGTCCATATCCAACCGCAACACTTAACGTAATACGAGGCGAGACGGTGCCGCCTGTTAGGCAATCCTTACACTTTATTTTTAAAAACAGAGATAACTCCTATAACGAACCGGGATTAATTTTGCATCTAAGCTCAGTGAGAGAAGTGAGGGAGAACCTATTCCAAGGACTAAACTGTGGACCACGTCAGAGCGGGATGAAACCAGAGACCGACAGGTCCAAAGGCGAGTGACATAACACAAGGCCACAACGCGGCATTTGTTTTTGAGTGCATTTCCCTCCTTTTGTAAGTTTTTGTTTTCAAAATGTCATCATCGAAACTTTTACAAAAGTACTGCTTATCCCCTTTATAAAAATGAACACCAGTATTTATAATGCGCATTTTCCCCGGTTTATTTATTCCCCCCTTTAGCCACACAAAAAAAAACTTTCCTCCATTTATTGCAGTACACTCATTATGTTCTAGTTCTCTTAACACTTATCCGATTTTAGCGGTATACTGATTTACATCAGGGATGGAGTAATGTTGTAAAGTACCTTTTGTCAAAGATAAGTACTGGGATCGGGGTTATGCGATCTTTGTCACCATTTAATCATTGAACATGGTCAGCGAGGTCAAGAGTTTTACTTACAGGAATGTCACATATAACAATCGACATCCGACCATTTTTGAAATGCAAAATGTGAGAATGCTGGGTTGTCAGGACCCCAAAAACCCTCCCTCCAAATAATAATTTTAAAAAAGACGTTTGTCATTGAATGTGGGCGGATCTCCTTGAGTTCTAGTTAGTCAACACGTTTTAACGTCATATTTTATAGGTTAATTTAGACTTTTCATAGCCAATAACCACATTTTTTCTCTGAACAAAATATATCATCATCATCATCATCATCATCGACAACAACAACAACAACAATTGGAGAGTTCAGCTGTGGTGACAAGGTTCATTACTCACTACCCAGGCTCATGATCAAACAAAACGATGTTTTAGTCATTGTTATTGTAAAATCACCAAAATGTTTTTACACCAACATGCACACATCCGTACTAAAATTTACACACAAACACACAACACACACACACACACACACACACCCCACCAATACAAGACACACATTTTTTAATTTGATTTTATGAAACTGAAAATTTTGATAGGAGTCCTTCCATTAACATGTCGACACGGAAAAATCCACGAACGTTTATCTCAACAAAAAAAGACAACAAAAAACCAGGTCCCTACTGCTATTATTTATTTATGCTTGGGTGTGTGTGTGTGTGTGTGTGTGTGGATGTGTGTGTGAGTGTCGCAAGTTGATAAGTTTTTTCAAGTAAACAGAATTCGATCTTCATTTGAAGACATATATTTCTCATTTTTGAAGAATATTTTAAAATTTTTATTTAATCGTCTCAAAAACATTGGAGAGTTTGTATTGACATTCGAACACCATGGTTAAAAGACTGATTCTCTTCGAAAGTTATGTTAGAAACCGATGCTCTAAAGATAAAATGCTTGTCTTGATGTCAAGATGTCTGCGTTTACCTTTTACGGATCAGGCGACACTTTTTTTTTCGAAATAATTTTGTGATCAGTAGTGTATCTAAATGTTCCAACCCATTAAAACAAAAATTTTCGGGCCGTTCAAAAGTCCATCATTTCAAGAGTAACCTTATCCTGAGCACGATCCAGACAGTCTTGTGATATTTTACCTGCCAAAATTTTTGTTTGAACACCCGTCAAAGGTTACAACCATTTTCAATCATCTGTTATCTGGGGTGTGTGTGTGGGGTGTGGTGTGTGTGTGTGTGTTGTGTGCTCGCGCGCGCGTGTGTGTGTTATTCTAGTCATAATTTCTGTCCCGTCTGTCTAGACGATATAACAGTGGGCCCTTTTGACTGTTTTTTGTCTTGAGTAGACAACGATTAACAACACTTCATGATGTCGTGTGAGTTCTCTACGTGACGCATGATAGCGGCAAGGGGCGTCTCACGTCTCTGGAGTAAATGTGATCATGTATTTCTTGACATTATTACCCAGTTTTCGTAGAATCCAAGGACATGATGGAGGGGAGGGGTAGACGGGGAAAACATCTCCGCCCTCTTGCATCTCTTTTTAAAGGCATCATTAGATTTTTTCCCCGTCTTTTGTTCGAGCATGAAATCCTTTTTTAATTTTTAATTAATTAATTTATTTATATTGTTTTGCATCTGGTTCACCCCGACACAATACCGTTTAGAGGTATGGGGTGATGGGTCACCCAATTTAGGCATAACCTGAGCAAAATTACAGTCCAACTTTTTGTGCCAATGATTTCGGTACAAACCTTTCATGACAAGCCCTCTAGTTGGATTAAAATGGGCCTTGAGAAAATTTGGCTTGTCAAAGGAAGGTCGTGGGGATTTTGAAGTGATGTCTTATTTGATAATGATTTAGCATTGGGACTAAACACTTTCAGATTAAAAAAAGTTCTTGTTGAAAATGCAATCATGGTCATTTTGAAGTGTTGTGATGTTTTTATAATAAACTGTATGTAACTTCAAGGACTGTAAAATTGACATACTTTCTCACGCTTATCCCCTACATTTTTAAATTTATGGTTTTCAAAGATTTCAGGATTTTTGGGTTTTAAAAAAAATCAATTTCTCAATAATTCAACTTTATTTAAATATGAATGGATGTCGCTGTCTTGTAGTGGGGCTGGTCAGAATTTTGAACAAAAAACC
>NW_027625272.1:0-7203 GCF_034508935.2 Berghia stephanieae
AAAAACGCGCCAAACCCCCAACAGCCAAACCGGCTTATTGAAACTTTTAACAATTAAGATGAAAAGAAATGTTTTTAGTCTTACTTCAAATCGTTTATGTCCCTCCCTCTTTTAGCCCCTGGGAAAAAATATTATTCCTGACTGTCGGTTCTCGGTTTAAGAGGAAATCGATCTGCCCGTTTTTCACAACATAATATTATATTTGGACCCATCGTCTCAAAACGGTTTTTATGTCGGGATGAAACCAATGCCAAAAAAGCCGAAATTAATGCTAAACTGGTCAATGATATGAATTAATCGTATTGGTTCCCGGGAAAATAGATATTCATTCTCCTCAATAAAACATACAAACTCAACCTAAGTCGGGTATTTCTGGCTATAAATTCAATTTTCATCATCTTGGAAAAATCCCGACATAATACCGTTTTGGGGGCGGGGGTCACATTTATATTTTTTTTTCTGTACGAAATGAAAAAAAAAAATTCGTCATTTTACGTCAGCATGCACTTCTAACGATACTCTTTATCGCCACACAACCTTTTGATGTTCACTGTCATTTCATATTATTGTTGGATCGCGACTAATGATTGTTGTGGTCTTATAAAACAACTATTTAAAATTTTGGCCAGAAAATCGATTTCATTTTAATCGACTGATATTTAGGGAATGAATTAGCGGAAGAGTAGCGCCCCTTTGATGACGTCCCCATATCTGTGACGTCACCGGCGGAAAAGTTATTAGAAAAGAACTCATGTGGTTGTGCGCATGCGTCTCTCGTCCCCTCGCTGCGAGAACGAGACACGCATGCGCACAACCAACATGACGTTCCTCTAATAACTTTTCCGCGGGGACGTCACAGACTATGGGTGACGTCCAATCAAGGACGCTACCTTCACAAATCTCATTCCCTATTGAAGGGACAATTTATTTTGTTTTCCAAAATTTTAAATATGTGTGGTTTTTTTCTCATGGTGTGGCACATCTAGATAACAGCCAAAGTATAATTGATTAAAAATCGAACATTTTTAAAATATCTTTTTTTTTTTTTGATAGTGTCATCTTCATATTAAAAAAAAAAATCAGGTTTTAAGAAAATTTCAAGAGTTTCTGTTCTATGATTAGAGACACTTTTGTTTTCAATTTCCTCTCTCTCTCTCATCTCCTCTCCTCTCTCTCTCTCTCTCCCCCTCCCCCTCTCTCTCTCTCTCCTTACCTTCTCTCTCTCCCCTCCCTCTCTTCTCTCTCCCTCCCTCTCTCTCTCTTCTCCCCCCCCCCCTCTCCTCCTCGCTATCTCTCTCTCCATCTCTATCCCTCTCTATCCCTCTCGACTAAATCTATCTTTCTCACTCTCTCTCTCCTCTCCCTCTCTCCCCTCTCTCTCCTCCTACCCCCCCCCTCTTTTATTCCTCCCCCAACCCCTTATTTTTAAATTTTTATATAATAATAATATATATATATATAATAATATATATATTGTGTGTGTGTGTGTGTGTGGTGTGTATGTGTGTGCCCTTTTTTTCTTTATACCAATTCTTCTTTCACTGTGAACAAACATTGAAGCGTATGAGAGCGAAACGGCTGTTAACTTATGTTTGAGTAACACTTTAAACAATGGAATATTTAAAGCATAGAATTTGATTTATCCCTGGCGCCCCACTTTAGGGCTTTTTACTTGTTTAGACCTCGGGGTTTAAAGAAAAATAATGTTTTGTTCTTAACTCTTCAAGAAGCACATTTTCAAATAGTCCGTTTCTAGGTAATGTTTATCTCTTAAATATCTTTCAAGCCATAAGGGCCCTTGAACCGAGTCCACCCCGATCTATAGACGAAACGGAAAATACAATTTTTTTCTACCCTTTTGGTAGACGTAATCTAATTTCCCAAAATACTTTCCACCAGATTAACAACCCAGCTAACCAATCACCCTAGTGGAAAAAAGGGCCGGGGTGAATAAAAATCTTGACTTCACCCGAAATCGATCTCAGGGCCCTTTGCCAGTAAAACGAGTGCTCTACCAACTGATCTATCGACAAAACCGCCGGTAATGTAAATTCTTTACATTTAAATTCAAGAATTACATTCTTAAGACTTTGAATTATGTTCTTCCCTGAATTTCGTTCTAAATAACATCAGCGTGTGGTGTTTACTTTTTGGTACAAGATCTATCCCACGATTGACACAGGGGCGTCCCTCCCGGGTGCCGATTTGTTGAAGATGTCGCCTCCACCACTCTAGACTCTGTCACCGAGACAAGATTAACGAGGGTACAACTGGATCAGGCAGAATAACACGAAACATTCAGGCGAAATAACAATTAGAGAAGCGAGACCTATAGCCCTGATAACGGGATTATAGATAAATGCGCTTGGCCCAAGGAGTTCACAACATTGCCATCCCCGGGAAATATAACGGACCAACCACAAAGCTCTGTGTAAAACCCTGAACTTTAAAAGTCTGGTTTAATTTCAGTTGAGTGAAACAACTCCAAAACGCGGATGGCAAAAACAATAACAAGGCCTGAGTGACGTCATCTGCATACTACTATATCGGATGAATTGGACCCCGAAAAAATACTAAAATCCTAATACAAGTCAATCATAAATTTCTACGATGTAATAAAATAAGAATTTAATTTTTAGGGAATGGTTAGCGGAAGAGTACGTCCCCCTTTATTGAACAATCACCTTGCAGAGAGAACGTCAACATGGTTTTGCGCATGCGTCTCCTCCTCGTCCTCGCTTTCGGTGAAAGTGTCTCCGGAAGCGAGGACTAGAGACGCATGCGCACAACCAACATGACTTCCCCTCTCTAATAACTTTTCCCACCGGGGACGTCAATCAAGGGGCGCTACTCTTCCGCTAATCTCATTCCCTATAGAATTATTCGAAGATGACGTCAGCAGGTCCTTATTATTTTTTTTTGCCATCGGCGTTCATGAGTAATGCTCCCTGAACTGTATTAAACCCGACTATAAACGTCATTTGGGTACACACATTTTATGTGTTGGTCCGTTATAAATTCCGGTGGCAATTTATGAGCTTCTTACCAAGCGCATTCTATCTATATTGAATATTTGCTTGTCGAAGTGAGTCTCAGATGTTCCAAAAATAGTGACGTTTGTACTGTTTCCATACCATGGTAAGTCAACCAAAGTGTTGAGGTTTATGGAATCAAAATTATAGAAAACGGTAGGGGCTGCCTGAAGCCCTGTGATCGTGAAAATACAAACGAAAGAGTGAAAAATGGAGAGGGTTCGAAATGGGAACATTACAGACAATGGACTTTTCGGGTACAAACCCTTCGTCAGCACAACAAAAACGCAAATTAACCTGAAAACAAATATAATAAATGCAATGTAACGGTATCGTCTGTATTTCAAATTTGGGGTTGGAGTATGAATGAAACTTTAGCGTGGCGTGGGTAGTGGGTAGGGTGTCCCAGGGGATGATCGGGTGAAAATTATACCACACTCTGATTGTTAGCTTTTAAATGAAGAAAATGTATTTATTCTCCAAAAGCCGTATGGAAAAAAACACCTTTCATGTTCGTTTTTAAATTAAATGTTCAGCATCAAGGTCTTTCCCGAAAAAAATACCGCTTGAGATGGTGGGTAACAAATAGGGAGTGTCTCTTCCCCCCGACATTGTGTGGGGGGGGAGGGGAAATTCCAATTTGTCAATATGATAGCGCATTCACCTCACTTTAAATAGACTGTATCGGTCACAGATTCCGTCGAGTTTGTTTTTTTCCCTCTGACCCGCTGTCGACTCACTGTTGTTTGGGAATTGGTACTGGCTTTGTGTTTCAAATGAAGAAAATTACGCTACAGAAAAAAAAAAGGCTGACCTCTAGAACAGTGTGTCATGTTCTTTAGTTATATTAGGATTTATTCGGGCTGTACACATTTAAAACTTAACAGAAAAGGAAAGAATAAATTATGATAATAGAATAAATTGAATCTGAAATTGTTACGTTGTTTTGTTTTAGTTGTCAGCTTAAAAAATCTTGAAAAGTTTTGAATCTTAAAAATGAGATTAAGAACGACATCCATATCCATTGTTTCCTTGCAATTGATGAGATACAACAGCTCAGATTAGCATTTATTTCGTCTTTGCAAGATGGGGTCCGGGTTTAACATTGTTCCACTTTTCTGACAAGACAGGGCTTCTTTATTATATAGACAAGAAAATTTCAGACCCCAATCGACTAAAATGTCGTTTTAAAATCGATTATTTTGCCAAAATAATCTCAAAGATCTCAAGTTATGGGTCATTTCAATCGATCAAAACTCAAAGTATTTCAATTTGACATTATATTTTTTTGTCGACTTGAATCATTTTAATTGGTCCCATATTTGGAGTAGAAAAATTTCTGGCCGAAATGTTTTTTAATGTGTTTTATGACGGGTGGCAGAATGTTGCGTTGCCTATTTAATCAAAAGGCTGAATTATTATCAATCCTTATTTCAGAAAAAGATTATCTACGGCTTATGAATAAGCGATTGTCCTAATGGGAACTCGATTTTTTATTTCGTAAAGATGGCGATGATAATCTTTTATAGTAAGTGGATATTATGGCCTTAAATCGAAGATAATGCCGTTTTATTGAATTCAAGAGGGGATCGCGCTTGCCATACTGAGGAACGGGTTAATCCAGGATTTAAAGACGTAAAGTGGATGCTGGTGAATAGAAGGTTTGAGTGAATAGGAATTGATCTGAAACGCCCCAAAATGTAATGAACGATTATCACGGGTTTTTGAACGAGTATATTAAGCACTCTTGAATCGCATATGTTTTTTCTACAACTCAAAAATGGGCTTTCGCCACTGTCTTTATCTCATTTTTAAATTCAATAAATGGTTGAGGAATTAAAAAAGATTCTTTTAAAGGGGGCCCCCATGAAAAACTTCTATTGATTTAAGATCAGGCTACGGGATGCTCAGGTTTTATCATCCGCCTTGAGACAAATATGCTTGAATTGTGTCTCGAAATTATTTAGGAAAAAATGGGAAACCCCTTTTGCAAATTTTTATATGTGGCCTCTTGAAGTGAGCCCCAATCTAAACTATGCGGGAAAACAAATTTATAGACTATGGTTGGCATTTGGAATTTTTTTGTTTTTGTCACAAATTTTTCATTTCAGACTTTTTTAAAGTGACACGTTCCTGTATAATAAATTTGGGAAATAAACGCATTGTTTAAAAAAAAAAAAAAAAAGAAATACCTTGCTAGTTTGATATGTATATTCTTTAATTCTTCTCTAATTAGGTGTTTTGTTGTAGGTACGATATTGGATTGTGAAGTTTGATGGTTTGAATCCTAGAGGAGATAAGAGTTTATTTCTTATGACTCGAGAACTATGTCTGTCTCACAGAGTAAAATGTTTGTTTTCATTTTAAAGCAACCCGGGTTCTCGGGTCTTGTCTCCACTGTTAATACTAACATAAAAATAAAACTGGTTTGAAATATAAAGTCCTGTGATCTTTACCGCCCAGTGGTCATCTATCTTTGATTCTCACAGGAAATAATAAGTCCCAATCGTCCTTTTGATTCCGGGCACCTAGACGGGTTATCTGTTACAGCTACACCCACACTTCCGTCCTCTGGAAAGAAAATTACACATTTTAGAATTTTGGCCAGAAACTTTAAAATCGATCGATTAAAAAAGGTCCTTTTCTTTAAAAAAAAAAAAAAAAAACAAAAAAAAAAAAAAACAAAACAAAAACACACACACACACCCCTCCACCCTCTCGAACCAAGAGATCAAGGAAGTTTCCAAGTTTCAGATTTTGCTTTTTTTTTTATAAAACGAGGGTCGTTTTAATCGATTGATAAATTTAAGACAGTTTTTTCTGGCCAAATTTTTAAAAATGTGTTTTCTATCAAGTACGGCGGCCACGCTGGTCAAGTTAGACTGGGTTTTTTATCTCCAGCTGTTCGTTGATAACCTATTTATCAACCAGCAACTACTACTCCGTATTCGTTCATTCCTGCCTCTTTACAACCCAAACCCCTCCAACCCATCCAACTATTCTACTAATCCTTTTTTATCTCTCCATCTCCGATTCTACTCAAATCTTTTAATTATCAGCCAAATCTAAATTTTTATTCTCAAGCACATATTCCATCCGTCAGCCTTACAATCTATCTATCTATTTATCTATCTATCTACTATCTATCTACTATCTATCTATCTATCTATCTACTATCTTTTCTAATCTATCCATCTATCTATCTATCCATCTGTCTATCTATCTGTCTATCCATCTAACTGTAATTCGCACGATACCTATCCATGTCTTTTTGTAGGTTTTTTTTTCGTCCACCTTCCATTTCCGCGATCTTTCCTTGTATTCATTCATTCATCACCCTTTGCATTCCCCGCCCGTAATATTTAACATTACAATTTGTCTATCATGCTATTACCATTTCCACCTATCTATCCATCCATCCATCCACGAATCCATTACCCAACCACACACACACAACCCATCCATTTTATCCATCCACACCCACCAATTCCAGTCCATCATTTCACAAACAACGTTTATTTTCAAATCGATCAAAAACCGTTCATCCATCATCTATTGATAATTCGGTTCAATCACCTATCAATCAATCCATCACCAATCCATTTAAAAACCCAAACCCTCCACACATCCCATTCATTTATCTATCACCCCATTTATCTATCCATCCACCATTCAATCCCATCATTTCATCCACCTCTTTTAAATTTTTTTTTGATCTAACTGTTTAAACCATCCCAAACTATTGATATTTCCTCCATCCACTCATATATCTCCCAACATCTTACTATAACCTCGGTCTATTCATACATCTCTACATCTATCATCATTTCCATCCATCCATCTTCTCATAAATGCACAAATCTGTCCATCTAATCCACTAACCTATTTAAAATATTTTAATAATTCACCCATCCACCCATCCATCAGTCCCTTTTTTTTCTTTTTATCTCCCTCCATCCATCCATTCCCCATCTATTTATTTATCTAGCTACCCATCAACCCATCCATCCATCACTCACTTAACTCATCAATCAATCCACAACCCAATCCATTCATCCATCTACCCATAAACCTATCCATCCAGTAATCACTTCATTCATCCATCAATCCATCCACCTCCCTTTCCCTTCACCATCATCCAAAACCATCCATCCATTTAACACTTCATTCA
>NW_027625273.1:0-7202 GCF_034508935.2 Berghia stephanieae
TTATCGGGTCCTCTCGGAACTGCGCACCCTCAGCAGAAAGGTGCCTGCTGTGCAGGATTTGGAAAGGAATATCTCCTCGTTGAACCTATTTCAACGGTACAGGGTATAGAGATACTGGGGGATAGAAGACAGTTAAGAAGGCTTGTTTTCCTCGGTTCTCTCTCTCTCTCTCTCTGTCCTGGCAACTCAATTTTGATAAGGAAGGGAAATTTGGAATCATTGGGGAAATGGGGTATGGAATGGAAATCATAGCTCAAATATGGTAAAAGGGGGTGGGATTTGTGCTATGCCATCGCCTTTCCTTGCTCTCTTTAAACTTAAACCGTCATTCCTCAAAACATCTTTAAATTGCTACGTTCTTGGGATTTGGGGGGAGAAAAAGTTTGGGGATGATTGCCAGGACAAGAAAAATAACAAATTGGGAGAATGAAGCCATTCTTATAAAGGGCTGGAATATGGGGGTCTGTGGAGCCACTATGTCTCTCCATTTTTGTTCTCACCAGTCGGGTGGTTTTTCGTTGGTTACCACCAAACCAGAAAGGCTCTTATAGTCGCCTTCTACGACACGCATGAGCTTACGGTGGCTCAATTCTTTTCCCTCTCAGTTGAGGGACCCCGGAGACCACATGGGGGAGGTCACGCATTAGAACAGATTTTTACCAGTATGAGTCTTGACGTGTTTTTTTTAATGTGCACCCTGTCTAAATGCCTTTCCACAAGTAGGACATTTAAATAGTTTTTCTCCTGTATGAGTTTTGGTTGGTGTGTACTAGAAAACTGTATTTTCTGATAAATGCTTTCCCGCAGGTAAGACATTTGAATGGTCTTTCTCCCGTATGAGTTCTGGCGTGTACTTGCAATGTTTGTTTTGTGATGAATGCCTTTTCACAGGTCAGACATTTGAATGGTTTTTCTCCCGTATGAGTTCTGATGTGTCTTTTCAATACTTGTTTTGTTTTAAATGTCTTTTCACAGGTCAGACATTAGAATGCTTTTTCTCCCGTATGAGTTTTAATGTGTCTTTTCAATTTTTGTTTTGTTATAAATGCCTTTTCACAGGTCGGACATTTGAATGGTCTTTCTCCTGTATGAGTTCTCATGTGTCTTTTTAAATTTCCAACGTGATTAAATGCCTTTCCACAGGTCAAACATATGAATGATTTTTTATCATGAGTTGTCATGTGTTGTTTTAAACTTGAACTGTTGATAAATGTTTTTCCACAGGTCAAACATTTGGATGGTCTTTCTTCTGTATTTCTCATGTGTCTGTTTAAATTTGAAACCCGACTAAACGCCTTTCCACAGGTCAAACATATGAATGATTTTGGAGCATGAGTTGTCATGTGTTGTTTTAAACTTGAACTGTTGATAAATGTTTTTCCACAGGTCAAACATTTGAATGGTCTTTCTTCTGTATGATTTCTCATGTGTCTTTTTAAATTTGAAACCAGACTAAACGCCTTTCCACAGGTCATACATAAAAATGGTTTTTCACCAGTATGAGTTGTCATGTGTTCTTTTAATCTTGAACTGCTGATAAATGCTTTTCCACAGGTCAAACATTTGAATGGTTTTTCTCCGGTGTGGCTTCGTGTATGTATTAAAAGTTTTGATCTACAAGTACATACTTTCCCACAAATATGACATTTATGAGACATATTTTTAGGTTTCTCATGGGCTTTATCTTCTTTTTGAACATCAATGGATGACTTGAAGATTGAAATTGTATCGTGATTGGTTTGGACATCAGTGCCAGGCTTGTGCCATTCCACACAACTGTCCGTAGTTTCATCGACATCAATTTCAACTTTTAAGTCTTCATGAAGTCCATCATTCAAATACTGATCACAGCCATCAACATCGTTGTTATCTGTAAATTGATAAGAGAATTCTTAGCTCAAGGAAACAATTAACTTAAACATTTATTGAAGTGAGAAATCAACCCCACTGATAGAAATGCATGATAGGCATAATTAACATAGATTGTTGACTGGGAGATGTCTGCAGCAACAGAAGAACTAAACTATATCCTAACTATGAATGAGAACATCCAAATGTTGAGATTTCTCAAATTTCGAGCTTACAAATCAAAAGATAAACTTTCACATCTTTTTCTCATTAGTTTCATTACACAAACCATTGTCAAATAATTTGACACCATAATAAATAATATTTAGTTAACTGTTCAAACTACGAAATAGGCCTTACAAAAATAAATTAATGAATAAATGAATGAATAAATATATAAACAAATAAATACATTTTTCAAAATTATGATAACGATGACGAACAATGATGAAGGTGATGGTGATGATGATACAGTGGAACCTCCCGATTACGACACCTCCGAATAACGACAACCTCCTGATAACGACATTGACCCGTGGTCCCGATTTTTTTTCTATATAAGATCAGTAAAAATAGCCTCCAAATAACGACGCACTTTTTGATAAAACCTCCGAATAACGACATCATTTTGGCGATTTTCGGCAGGTTTCGTAGATATCTGATACTAAAGATACCGAGTATGAGTACTCAAAGTTTATAAAAACGATTCCTGCTTGAACCAATGAGAACGCAGCTTTTTTTTTTTTTGACGAATCTTGGCTGATATGCATTAATAAAAACCAAGGTATAAATGTAAGTGTAAGCAAGTAAACACAAAATCTTGGAAAATGTGATATTATGTGGTGATAGAAGTAGTAGTAGTAGTAGTAGTAGTAGTAGTAGTAGTAGTAGTAGTTGTAGTAGTAGTAGTAGAAGTAGTAATAATAATAATAGTAGTAGTAGTAGTATAGTAGTAGAGTAGTAGCAGTAGTAGTGTAGTAGTGTTTTTGTGGGAGGAGGAGGAGGAATTTTGTTTGTTTTAAAGGGTTTTACAGCGCCTGTGACACATCTGTCATATCAGCGCCAGTAAAGAGGAAGAAAATTGGATAGTAAAAAACATTCTAGATTTACAATTGAAATGACATAAGAAAAAGTAAGACAAAGGGGAATGGTTTACATAGGGAACAGATGTAGATTCCAGGAGCACACTATCAGTGTACTCAGTTCAGATCACCTAAAAGTCTCATCCAGACACACGCACAAGAACCCTCTTAGAGGAATACACTACAATGTTTTGTTTGTTTTGTCAATGTTAATAAAAACTGGTCCCGCGGGCCTTACCACGCCAACAATTATTGCAAATTCCTCCAAAGTTACAACATGTGATGCCGTCATTTTTTGCATGTAGGCTTATATTTTAAGTGACATTACGAATTTTGAATACCGATAATGATTGACCAAACAGTTATCTCAGAATGCAGATTTTCTTTGATCTCTTCATTGTTTGCAATAAAATATGACTCAAACTTTAAAATAAATACAGTAATGGTGTGTTAATTCTTTTTCCAAAACAGTCCAACAAAAAACAGGACTGAGACAATTTTGGAGCTCTTCGTAAGGAAAGAAACACACAACTTAAGAGAGAGCATGACCAATACGTCACTGACATGATCAAAGCTGAGTCCAATTCTAATATAAACCTGAACGGTGGCATAACAAATCTCTTCTGGAAATACATCAAATTTAAACGCAGGGATACATCAGGCATAGCTGTTTTACAAAAACCGGATGGTACAGAAAATATTCTCGAGCCCTAGGTCTGGAAGGATACTTGGAATCTAATCAAAGGGTAGCAGGCAATTGTTACTGTTCATCACTATGAAAAAATTTGGACGCAATGGGTTGACAATATGCTTTTGGGATGTAAACAGTAAATTTTTTTCATTTCCTCCAGTGAAGAGAGGTAATTTTATGACCCACTCATAGCTCAATGACTGGTTAATCAAGTTGTCGTGAGTGTTAAATGGTCAGTTGATCTCTTACACTTAACACATAACTTGATTAAATTATCAAATAAATATCATTGTAAATGTGAAATCTTTACCATTGGATTGTGTGTCAGGTTTGACTCCCAGAAGAGCTGCTAGCTGTTCCTCTGTCTCCAGTGTGTCATTCATCAACATCTCTATCATTTGAGTCACAATCGATTCTGTAGCAAGACTTGCATAGCCAGCTGAAATTGATACACAAAGAAAGCAAGGGAGGTCTTTCCATACATAAGCTGATTATATTTGAAATTATGATTAACTATCTCATCATGATGTGAAGTTTATCTTGTTTAGATTTAATAGCTATATCTACACATCTTATCATGTGTTAAGAATGTTTTCTCTCATAGATACTTTTGTCACTCGTTCTTAATCTCTATGGAAAAGTTGATGTCTATTGGCTGATGTGTATCACAAACAATTTCATCAAAAGAGATTCAAGGGTTATCCCCATATTTGTCGACAGCTGAATAATAAGCAAAACTACAGTGGAGGGTAGATATACAGGCGACTCCGCTTAATCGCACACCCTCTGGAGTTCGGGTTAGTGCGTCATTAAGCAGAGTGTACGATGTAGCAAAGAATCTAAAAATAGTATCTAACACCAGCTTTCATGTGCCATTTAAGTAGGACCTTCTGCTCTGAGTATTCTATGGACTTGGGACTGTCATGTTCAAGACATGGCATCATAAAAAGGTTTTTGTTTTTTTTTCTTTGTTGTTTTTGATTATTGCAGAATATTGTGAAGAAATATTTCCTTCACTCTTCTGTATATGTTAAAATCAACTCACTTTTCTCTAGAATCTCCCATACTTGGGTCCTTAATCTCGATTGTTGATGAGTCTCATTCTCTGCCTTCAAATTTTGTGATTCTGTTAGAATAATGATAGCAAAATTCATAAGAAGAAGAAGCAGGAGAAGAAGAAGAAGAAGAAGAAGAAGAAGAAGAAGAAGAAAGAAGAAAGAAGAAGAAGAAGAAGAAGAAGAGAAGAAGAAGAAGAAGAAGAAGAAAAGAAGAAGAAGAAGAAGAGAAAAGAAGAAAAGAAGAAGAAGAAGAAGAAGAAGAAGAAGAAGAAGAAAAGAAGGAAGAAGAAGAAGAAGAGAAGAAGAAGAAGAAGAAGAAGAAAGAAGAAGAAGAAGAAGAAGAAGAAGAAGAAGAAGAAGAAGAAGAAGAAGAAAAGAAGAAGAAGAAGAAAGAAGAAGAGAGAAGAAGAAGAAGAAGAAGAAGAAGAAGAGAAGAAGAAGAAGAAGAAGAAGAAGAAGAAGAAGAAAAGAAGAAGAAGAAGAAGAAGAAGAAGAAGAAGAAGAAGAAAGAAGAAGAAGAAGAAGAAGAAGAAGAAGAAGAAGAAGAAGAGAGAAGAAGAAGAAGAAGAAGAAGAAAGAAGAAGAAGAAGAAGAAGAAAGAAGAAGAAGAAGAAGAAGAAGAAGAAGAAGAAAAGAAGAAGAAGAAAAGAAGAAGAAGAAGAAGAAGAAGAAGAAGAAGAAGAAGAAGAGAAGAAGAAGAAGAAGAAGGAAGAAGAAGAAGAAGAAAAAGAAGAAGAAGAAGAAGAAGAAAAAAATAAATAAATAAGAATGCACCCAAAAAGACTGAACATGACAGTTCTTGCAAGAGTTATGCAATGCAAGGCGGAAAGTCAACAGAGAGGAGGAAGACAAAGGAAAATGTGGCAGAAAAACATCAAGGATTGGACAAGACTGATGCTAAACGAGTTGATAGAAAAGGTAAATGGTTGAAATGAGTGGCACTGGATTGTAAAGGCTGCATCCCTGGAGTCCTCCTCAGATGACCCCTGGTCATGGAAATGAGTGAGTGAGGAATGATGTTTGTAAAGACTCAGGGTTTTACAAGACAACAGTTTAAAAAAAAATAAAAATGTAACCTCAGTATTATGGGACATCCCAACTCTGTCACTGATTTTGTGTAGCTGTTGTGAGAAATAAAAAGAGACTCGATTGAAACAATAACTGGCAGACCAAATGAGAAATCTCATTATTTTTAGAGTTCTCAATTATTCATGAAAAAAGTCAAGAAGAAACTACAATCCATCTCTAGATTGAAATATTGCTGTTCCATACACTTGTAGCTGACAATAATTTACATCTAGTACTTGAAAACAGATAAGCAAATATTATTTTATTTGTATGTAAAATATAGTGATTTTGAATTGGCACCTTTAAGGTGAAATGGGAGGGATGAGGTGGAAATGATGTGAAAAGGATATTGAGGGGAAAGACAAGACAGTAACAGTAATAGTAATTGTCAACTCCCTGATATTACCAAGGCTTTGGTCGTAGAAAATTGTTATTCGAAGGTATCTCTTGTGATAGAATTATGGATGAAATCGCTCTCTCCCCCCCCCCCCCCCCCCTCCCCCTTCCAACTCTCCATCCATTGTCTCTCTATTGACTGGAAAACTAGGCACCCTACACATCAGAGAAGAGAAAGCCCATACTCAAAATGGACAAATATTCACAAGTCATTTACAATATCACAAAATTACCTTGTCTAGTCTCCAAAACCATAGACGTGATCTCTGAACCAAAACCACTGGAAGGAACAGGCTCCTCACTAATAGTTCTATAACTCTGGTCATCTTTGTTGACATTGGAGGGTTCCTGGGGAATACAGGAAGAGAATGAAAAAATACAATAAAGCTATAGATTTTTATAACAATGTTGGACAACCACTGCACTACAAAACTTGTTACAAACAAAATCAAGACATCTTGTCTGTGTTAAATGGAAGTAAAGATAAAGGGAGTAAATCTGACTCATGAATGAACAAAACAAACGACCAAAGGCCAAAACGTCATTTGTTTTGTTTTGTTTGTTCATTCATGAGTCAGATTTACTCCCTTTATCTTTATCTCCATTTTATTGACTCATTTAGCCACCTCTAGCTATTTGTCTGTGTTAACTCAATTCCTCCATTTCACATTTTCAAAACTAGAGATCAATTGGTCAGACAGACCAGACAACGAAAAGTCACAAAGTGTTTTGGAGACTCCTGTATTCTTCTAAGATAACGAATGGTTTTAATCTCTGTTTTTTTACTTAATAATCATCATTATCTTCAACAATCATCATCATTATTATTATCGCCTTTGCCACTGTTACAGTTATTACTATTACCATCATCACACATCTTCATTATCATCATCATCATTCAGAGACTATAACTACGAAAATGAAAAAGAATATCTCACCTGACATTGTGTCCCATGTGATGATGTCACAGAAAAAAGCTCTGTTGATATTTTGTCTTCAAGTTTAACTTCACCAATACAATGCCTGTGAATCTTCATCTTTAAGTTTAACATTGCATCA
>NW_027625274.1:0-7201 GCF_034508935.2 Berghia stephanieae
CGAGATTCAAACCCCAGGCCTTTCCCATCTAAAGCGAGTGTCATCCACAGACCAATAGCGACAAAACAAACTAATACAAAACAAAAAAACAAAATGAAAAACGAAAACAAAGGGGAAAAAAATAATGTAAAGAATTTTGTAAAAAATTTTTAGCGTGGCCAAAATTTCCAAAAAATTTTTTTGGCCCCTTTAAGTGGTTGATCCAAGGGAATTTGGGTTGACCCCAAAAATTGAGATTTTTTTTCATCTCAAAATAAAATTTTTGTTAGCAAACAAGTAGTGGTTTAGGTGGGCAGGATTTTGGGCATCGGACAGATAAAAACAAAAAATGAAAATGAAGATTTTGTCTCTTGATGACTCGAAGCTTTGTGAAAAATAGAAAATTGTGACAATTAAACAAAACCTGAAAATACCCATTTCGTCTCATTTTCAGCCGACAACCATGCAGTGTCACACAAAAATTCACCAACATCAATTTATTTGTATAAAAAAATAATAAAAATAATAATAAATAATAATAAAAATAATAATAATAATAATAAAAAATGATGATGAAAAAGATGATGATATGTATGATATGAGATGAGATATGGATGAAATAATAATAAAATAATAATAATAATAATAAAAAATAATAATAATAAAAAAAATAATAAAATAATAAGAAGAAAAGAAGAAAAGAAAAAGAAAAAAAAGAGAAGAAAGAAGAAAAAGAAAAAGAAGAATGTGATATGAGATGTATGTTGATATGATGATGAGATGATGAAGATGATAATAAAAATAATAATAATAAAAATAATTAAAAAATAAAATAATAAAATAATAAAAAAAAATAATATAATAAAAATAAAAAATAATGATAATAAAAAATAAAAATATGAAAAAAAATAATAATGATAGACGTATCCCTTTTGATTGTTCTTTCACTGATGAAGCCCCGAAATTGATTTTAACCTTTTAGCTTTGGTCTCGAATGAGGGGAAATCAAGGCAAAAAAAATTACAAAATATGATAACGAAAGTTTGGAATAACTGCTCTTTGTTTAAAAATTGCGTACATTGCCTTGCGGTCAGTGAGTTACTAGAGGAGCTGACCAAAATTGTCATAGGTAGAAAAACTCTTTGTGGAACAGTTAAGATGACACACCACAAGTAACGACAGATCAATGACATTTACTAACTACCTGTACAGGGCTCCTTTGGGCCCGTTTTAAAAATTAAATAATAAAATTACAAGATTCCAATATTTCCAGAGCTTTTCCCCCCCCTTAAAATATGTATGTATGAACCTCCCTTACATCTCTGCCTTATCAAATAGATTTTGTACGAGTTTTTTGTCTGCCCCCCACCTCTGCAACATGGGGGCTTGCTAAAATAACCGCAGCAATAGCACATGGTAGTAAAGAAATTTTGGGGGGAAAAGGGTCGGGTATTATTTTTAATTTTTATTATTTTTAAATTTTTATTATTAATTATTATTTTTAATTTTTATTATTATTTTATTTTTTATTGATGTAGTAGTATAGTAGTAGAGTAGAGTAGTTGTATAGCTCAGCAGTAGTGTAGTAGTGTAGTAGAGTATAGAGTATATGTAGTAGTAGATGTAGTAGTAATGTAGATCACAGCAACAGCACAGCAGCAGTATAGTATAGAGAGTAGAGTAGTAGTATAGAAGTATAGTATAAAGTAGAAAGAAGAGTAAGTATATAGTAGAAGAGTAGTAGTATATTGTAGATAGTAATATAGCACAGCTTGTAGTAGTAGAGTATAGAGTAGAAATAGATATATAGTAGTTGTTTAAGTGTATAGAAGTAAGAGAAGAAAAGAAGAAAAAGGGAAAAGAAGAAGAAGAAGAAAAGAAGAAAGAAGGAAAAGGGCTGTGCCCATCCCTCAACTAGCCTTGCTAAAATAAGTCGCGCAACACAGCATGGTAGTAATAATTGTGGTGTGGAAATTTATTTTTATTATTATTATTATTTTTATTATTTTTATTATTATTATTTTATTTTTAAATTTTATTTTTTATTATTATTATTATTTTTAAATTTATTATTATTATTTTTTGTTTGTTGTTATAATTATTATTTTATTTTTATTATTATTTTTATTTTTAAATTATTAGTAGTTTATATAGTATAGTTATGTATATATAGTAGTAGTATATATGTGTACAGCAACAGCAGCAGAAATTTTTTAAAGTAGTATAGTAGTAGAGGAGGTAGTATAGTAGTAGTATAGTAGTATAGTAAAAATAGTCAGCACAACAGCACAGCCAGTGTAGAGTATTAGTAGTATTTTAAAGTGTAGTAGTAGTAGTAGAGTAGTAGTAGAAGTTAAGTAGTAGTAATAATAGAGCACCCTGTAGTGTATAGTTGTAGTAGTAGTAGTAGAGAAAATAGTGTATAGTATATATAGTAGAAAAAAAGGAAGAAGAAAAGAAGAAGAAGAAGAAGAAAAAGGGAAAAAAGAAGAAGAAGAAGAAAAAAAAAGAAGAAGAAGGCTGTCTCCATCTCTGAAGCTAGGGGCTTGCTAAAATAATTTTCGCAGCAACAGCACATGGTATAATAGTAGTTGGGGGTGGTGATGGTGGGGTGGATTATTATTATTTTATTATTATTATTATTTTTATTTTTATTATTATATTATTTTTTATTTTTATTATTATTATTATTATTATTATTTTTATTATATTATTATTATTTATTTTTATTAATTTTTAAATATTTTAGAAATTTAGGAAGTAGTTGTGTAGTATAGTAGCAGCAGCAGCCACCCGGCAGAAGAAGTAGTGTAGTAGTAGTAGTAGAAGTAGTAGATAGTAGTAGTAGTTTAGATAGAGTGTAGTAGTAGTAGTTGTGTAGTATGTAGTAGTAGAATAGTAGTGTAGTAAGTGTAGAATAGTAGTAGTAGTAATAGTAAAATTAAGAGAGATATTAGAAGTAGTAGTAGTATATATATATAGTAGTAGTAGTAGTAGTAGTAGAGTAATTATAGTAGAGTGTAGTAGAGTAGTAGAAAAGTAGTATATAGAGTAGTAGAAGAAAAAGAAAAGGAAGAAGAAAAGAAGAAAAGAAGAAGAAGAAGAGACGTCCCCCCACAGTAAGCCACGGGTAAAAACAAAATCTAAAAAGGTTCAAGCCATTCCATGAACAAGAATATGGGTTACATATAAGCATATTCCTGCCCCTCCCCCTCCCCACAACCACACAAACAACCCCTTTCCCCCCCCATCTAAATCTACTCGTTTCCTCTTAAAATAAAAGCGGTTTTTTTTGACCACGGTCTTTTTTGTTGATAGATAGTGGCCCGTTGATTTAGGCACTGGAAGAGTACAGTAATTGGGACAAATTTTAAAAAAAAGACATAAACTGTTTATTTCGAGTGTTTTTTATTTTTAGTGGGTCCCCCTCAAACACATTAATAATTAATACAAAACCCTTTTTGCTTTTCCCAAAAATTATATTTCTTTTTTTGTGAAATATTTTTTTGAAATTAAGGGAAGTGAAATTTCGCAAGGAGTCGTTTTTTTACGTATTTTTATTCCGACATATCGGCGGACACGTTCGGTTTTGGCCGTTTGATAATACGTGAAGCCTGAAAAGAAGAAACACGTACCATCTTTTTATTGATTCAGTTTGCCACAGGGCCCCTTTACAGGGGCTTGAATAAACCCAAAAAAAAGAGGAAATTCCCCGTAGGGTTGACGAGAAAAACTCTTTGTTCTTCAATGGCTCTACTTTTAAATCAGAATTAGAAAGGCTATTAGACGATTGGTTGACCTAGAAAGCCCCATATTCGCTGCAAACCTGTGTTTTTATCGTCGCGATTTGCGTTACAGGATTCAAGAAAATCTTACCAGCCAAAGGAATCCCCTTTTTCAAGAAAAAACCAAAAAACAAAACAAATATCTTCAAGGGGCCGGAATTCTTATGTAAAGGGGAAATGAAAGCAAAGAAAGTTCACAGTGGATACCAAAGAAAAAGTTTCCCCAGGGATACTCGAAGTTTTCTCAACTTGTTGGGTCATTGAAAAAGCTTTGGGAATGGCTTTTTGACTGAAGAAAAAAAATTTAAAAACCCGTATGGGAACACTACACCCGTGCCAAATTTGTAACACAGAGGGGCACCCCTACACTTAAAATCTACAACACAAAACTGCCCCCATGGTTTTTCGCTACAATTAACCGTAATACCCAACCCCAACGACTGGTGGCCCTACAACAAAGCTTTTTCACAAGAGACAACAAACGGATAACAACTGCCTTGTCCTGAATCAACCGCCCAAACAACAAATCAGCCGACGTCTCCCCTTCTTGCCAGGAAACAACTCTGAACAAACGTGATACTTCAAAAGCTCCTCGTGACTGCTTCAAGTGCAACAGCGCTCAGCCAAACCACTTCTTCAAATTTTCGAAATAAGTACTGTCCAACCTCCAACGAACATCAACCCCTTCTTTAAAAGTAAGTGTAGAAACAACACCCAGTCAACAACCAATCCTACGCGGGGTTCTGTCAGCGTTTCAACTCAAGGGAAAAAACGCTATACAACATCGGGGACGATGAATCAGATGCACACATTCTCCTCAGACCCAGGTACTCAACCTCAACCAATTTTCAGGGGCCCAAATCTCTTTCTACTTTTAAAAAATCCGGGGCCCCTACTTCAACAAAATCATCTTCAATGTCATCTATAGTCTTCATCAACATTACTTCAGTCTTTTACTTTTTCTACAGAGCCGACGTCAACTCGTCAGAGCTCGTCACCCCAGCACCTTCGGCAGCTCTTCAAAACATTCCCCCAAATTACAAAATGGAACTGTTTCAACGCAGGCGCTACAGCGCATCAACACGTAACATCAACATCAGCCAGCACTTTGTTGCAGCCCCAAAAGCTGCCCCCACGGCTTGTCTTCGCAAAATCAAAAATTTTGCCGGCAGCTCCCTGCTCAAATCGCGCCCCTCGGCAAAATCCGCTGCATCAACAATCTGCGCCATCGGCAAAAATCCCCTGCATCAAACATCTCGCCGCGGGAACTCCGCCATCAACAACTCCCGTCGGCAACATCCGCTACTCAAAAATCTGCCCCGTCGGGAAAAAACCGCTGCATCAAACGCGCCCTGCACATTGTCAACCCCTGACGCCCCTTAAAATATTTGAAGAAAAAAATCACCAGTCTGACAGCATAGATCGTGGGAAACAGTGTTTCTAAACGTGTTTTCCCCAACAAATGACTATTTTCCAACAGAGGTCGAAAGATTTTTAAAGATAGATATTTAAATCGCAAAATGACTGCAAACAAATGACCTCACACCGAAGTAGAATTAAGTGAGCTTTTTTTTGATGACGTTCCGTCATTCTTTTAACTGTTAGTTTGCCGTCTTTGGGAAGTGGGGAAATTTCATTATATCATGTTTTGGGGGAAAAAAAAATAGACGAAGAAAAAATTTAAAAAAGAAAATATTTGAAGTCTCAGAAACAAAAAAACCAAAGGTGTTATGCCGGAAAAAATTTAAGGGTGGTTTTTTTAAAGTAAGTCGGTTTTTTCTCTTTTTTGAGATTTTCCTCCCTGGGAAAATTTAAAAATAAAATTATTTTGGGCATCAACTGGCACAAGAATTCCCTAATTTGATGATTCAAATTTAAAAAATGAAAAATAAAACCGAACGAGAAAATTTAGGGGAAATAAAAAACAATATCTCAAAAAGGGAAAAACGGAGTTTTGGAAAACCACCTTCAATTTAATTCTAAAAAAAAAGGATGATTTAACGAAAAATACTAAAAAGTGAAATGTTAGTTTCGTCACTTAAAAAAAATTACGTTTATTCTCCGCAATAAAACATGAAATTTTTAAAACAAAAAAAGATGGTCTAAATTTTTGACGAAAAATTTCATTTTTTTTTTTGCAAAAGATCCCGACATAAACTTTTTATGAGGGAGGTGTTTTAAAACATTAAGCATAATTTTTAATGTTCAAAACAGATTCACCGGGCCCAAACGGATGTCGGGGTCAAAAACCCAAAAATTGTTATGGGTCATTGTTGTAAAAAAATACCACAAACCAACCAAAATATTGTCCATTACAAAAGGTTTAACAACTCTAAAATTGCGTCCTTTTCAATCTAAAAACCATTTCCGTCGCCCCCGGAAAACTTTTTTTGAGACTGGAACCGTATTTATTAATCTTCAACGGGACGAATTTTGCATCAACTTTTGTGCCTATTATTTTTCAGTGCTTCTCTCTTTTTATTATTATTTTTTTTTAATTTAGATTTTTTTTTAAATTCCAGAAACAAAAACAACAAAAATTTTATGAAAAACACACATTCCATTCCGTTTACCCAAACCTTTTAATCAATTTGGTTGAATAAAAAAATTGGGCCACTGGATTTACACGTAGTTTAGGAAAAAAAGACAAAATGACGAAGGGTTTGTACCTGAAACGTCCATTGTCGTACGTTCCTATACAAGCCCCTTCATTTTCACTCTTTCGTTAGAAATTTTTATGATTTACACTTTAGCAGCCCCAAAAAAAACTACTTTTTCAGTATGACCAATTTCAAAAATTTTTGTAGCGAAGAAGGGTTTTGAGCCCGGCACTTTTTTGGGATTTAATATTTGAATATCTAAAAACGGTTATATATTTTAAATTTAATAAACAAAAAATTTTTGACCATTTTTTTAAACATTTATTTGGGCATAGATATCCATTTTTCTAAGGGGTTTTTAAATTAAAATAATTTTATGGTCTATTGTCCAATCCTATTGTGGGTTTTCTAGAGTGAATCGGACTTTTAAAAAGAATCGAAACTAGAGATTTTAGTAAATAAAAAACTTTATTTAGGAAAAAACTAAAGTTTCTTTAACTAAAAAAACAACAAAACAACGTATTCTCAAAAAAATTTTAATTTTTCTAGCGCTAGAAGATATGGATCTAAAAGTAATGAAGAAATGAATACAACAGCTTAAATAAAATCGAACAAAAAAAAAAAAACGGAACTTTTTTGTTCAAAAGGGTTTTAAAACACGAAAGTTCCGTGTTTGGTCTTTTATTCTTTCTCAAAATTTTTAAAGATTTGAATTTTTAAAAGAATTTTTTGGGTGTTTTTTTCCAAAAATAATACTGGATTGCCACTGTGGGTCACATTTAAGAATCGTATTTGCTCAATACTCTTCCTAATTTTTTTTAAAACTTTTAAAAGAAA
>NW_027625275.1:0-7200 GCF_034508935.2 Berghia stephanieae
TCGGAGGGTCACAACCTCTATTCCCCTGGCCATTTGAAAAAAACGGTTTATGACGACTGCACATATTAGCGGGCAAATTAACATTTTTTAATGCATATATTTAAAGTGATCATTGGTTTGACAGTAGTTCATTACAACAATGACCCATATAAATTTTGGGGTTTATCAACCTCTATAATTTTCGTTTTAGGGAATACCTCTTTTTTTTTAAAATAACGGCAGAAATTGTGAACTTTTAAAACATATATGAAAAAAAAAAAATTTAAAAAGATAAAAAATTGTTTTTTCACCTCTTTAAAGACAGAAAATGAAAAAAAAAGTTTAAATTTTGGAAAAAATATGATGAATGAAAAAAAAAAAAGGGTTTTAAAAATTAAAATAATTTCATGACGCAAAACAGTTCATTCAGTACATAAATAAATTAATTTTTTCTTTTAAAATATACAAAACTTTCCCCCGGGGTTGCTTAAGAAGAAAACTTGCCAAACCATGATGATTTGAAAAAAAAAGGGGGGACGTATAAAAAAACAATTACTGGCTCATTCCTACTAAATAGCGATTTTTTAAAATCAAAAGGCAAAGTTCTTATAAGTTTTTTGTTTTTATATACTTCAAAACAAATATTTTATCATCACATGGAATTTGACAAAAGATAGGAGGGGGAAAAAAAAAGAACATTTATCTCAGAAAAATAAATTTTAAAATTTTTTTATTTTTTAATAAACAACCAATTCAATTTGAAATGAAATAGTAAAACATTTTTAAAAAATTAAAACCAATTAAATTTCCAAAATTTCTTTTTAATTTTCTTTCAAAATATGTTTGGGGAAAAACCCTTTAAGAACAAAGCAGAATGGAAAAAATGAAAAATAAATTTAATGTGATATACATTGATGGTGGGGAAAACCCTTTTTTATATTTAGGGGTCCTAAATTATAAATAAGAACAAGTAATCAACTCGAGAAAAAAAATAAATAAAATAAAAATTTTAAAATAAAAAAAAATTATTTTTTAAAAATTTCAGATCAATTTTTCAAATAGTTAACCCTCAAATTTAAGCATCTTCATGTACAACTCTCGTCTGTTCATTTCCGAGCAACTATCTTTTTTATGAGAACATCAAACACTGTTTTTTTATGCTCAGAAAATTTTCTGCTCTAATTCCTTTTATAAAACAACAAATCTAAGGATGTAAACCGTGAAACCCACAGAAAAAAAATCGCTTTGCTTTAAAAAAAATACAATTTTGTTTAAGGATTATCCTCTCGGGAACTTTCAATTTCATTAAGTTTGGTTATAATATTGCACTATAAAAAAGAGCAATTATCTATAATTTACAACCTTCAAAAACTTTCATTTCTTTAACTTTGGTTGATATTGCACTTATAATGGGGAAAATCAATAATATCAAGAACAACGGGAAATTTTTTTTTCAATTTTAAAACTGAAAGTTCCAGAAACACAGGTATTTTACGCCTTTTAAAAGAAAAAAGCACGAGACCATCTTTTTAAAAAAAAAAAAAAAGGGAAAGGGAGGGGGGGGGGGGGGGGGGGGGGGGGGGGGTAAGGATGGGAGGGGGACAGAACAAGCTAACCCCACTTTCCCCTAAGGGGAACATAACACCAAAAATAAGAAATTTGAGACCAAAAATTTTTTTTAAAAATGGGAATCTCTTCCCAAACCCAAAAACTACCAAAAATTTTCCCACCAAACCAGAAACAGTTTTCGACTAGCTGGAAAGACTATCACATGTTTGCGTAAGGAATGGGGAAAGAGGAAAGGAGTGCAAAAAATTTCCTACTTACCCCCCTTTGGGCAATCATTAAAAACTTATTTGTTTTCATCTTTCGAAACCCCCCCCCCGCACCCCACATTTTTTTTTTTCTTTGGGTATCTCGTTTTAGAGACAAAGGTCAATGGGGAAAGGAAATAAAAATGGGGGATTCTCCAAAAGCGGACGGGGTTTGGGAGATATGCAAGACATCAGCACATAATAACACAAACACACCTCCCCATTTGAGAAAAGAAACTGCAGTACCAAAAAGTTTCCATTATTTTATTTCACTTTTATCAGCTTTAATTCCGTTTTAAAAGCCCATCTTTTGACATTTTCATAATTAATTAGTTAACGCAGTTTGTTTTTAAGGGTTTTTTGGGGCTTGCAAACATTAAGGGGATATCACGCATTAAAAGGAAGAAAAAAAGGGTGTAAAAAATTTTTTGAATACAACAAAGCAACCCAAAAAAGAAGACAAAGAGGGGAAATTTTTTCAAATAAAACAGATGTGATTCCAAAGCACACTATCAAATACTTGTCAGGCACCTAAAAGCCATTCAGACCAAGCCAGGGGCCAACAAATAGGAAAAACACTCAAAGTTTTCAAATCAATATAATACTAAACCCAAAAAATATTTTTAAATGCAGAACAAGAGATGATTTACAAGGAAAAAAAAATAATCCCTAAAATTAACTAAAATTTGACGTTTTCCCCCTTTAGCCAGACAAAACCAATAACTCTTTAAACAAAGACAAAAGCAAGTTGGGAAAAAAGATTAGGGGTAGAAGACACAGAAGTACCTCCCGCCCGCTATGGAGGCGGGAACCCCATCCAGGTTAAGCAGTATTACACCAGCCATTTATAAACACAACAAAAGGGTATAACACTACACTAAATGAAAAATTTTTTCCAAAAATGCCATAACTCCCTTTTCCGGCACAATAATTAATTATCTGGGTAAGACCATTAAACAGACACACGATGAATATTTTTTGTGTTTAGTAAGGTCATCACTAATATTCTAAAAAAATTAATAAAAGCAAAAAAAAAAACTTTTTTTTTTAGTAAAAAAAGGGGAAAAACGAACTTTTAGAATTTTTAATCCTCCAAAACGGAATCATAAAATGGATTTTAACAGAGACAGGGAAAAAATTTAAAAAAAATTTTTGGGGCCAAAGAAAAAAACAAAAAAACTGTACCGGGGAAAACCGATAAACAAGGAATATCAACCCCGGACAGGGTTTTTTTTGGAAAAATCTTCTCGCAAGTGTAACAGCGCACTGTAAAAAAATGGTATAGAAAAACAGGTAAACTGGTCATTTGCTGGATAGCACTTTGAAAAAAGGACCGGCACCATAGGGAAGGACAGATTACTAAAAATCAGTTTACTTGGAAAAGGCCAAGGTCGAAATGTCTTTTTTTTTGGTTGTACCCTTATTAAGAGTCCATTTACTCCCTTTATCTTTCTTTCTTTTTTCAATCTCCATGAAAAACGCAAATGTCAAAAATTTTTCTGCCTTGAAAGTCATTTTTTGTTCAACAAAAGGTTTTTGCTTTTAAAAAAAAAAAAAAATTTTTTTTTAAAAAAAGAGAAATAAAGAGAATGGAAAAGGCCAACTTCGGGGTCGAATTCAACGCTGAAAAACATAAAAAATATAAAAATCAATCAAAATGACATGCATGTTTTTTCAACTTCCCAATTTTCAAAAAAAAATTTTTTTTTTAAAAAAAGGCATTCCACCTCATAAGTGATAAATTCCAGCAGCAGGGGTCCTTACAATACAAAAATAAAAAAAGTAAAGGAAGATAGAATTTAAAAAAGGGGTTGGAATCAAAATATTTAAAAAAGGGGTCATATTAAGTTGCAAATATTTTTAATTTTTTGTGATTTTAAACCTAAAACCCCAACTTGAAAAGCGTTTACCAAAAAATAGTTTTTTGTTTTTTTAAATACAATTGGGATTTCTATGAATATATTCTTGCCTACATTGCTTAAGAGCTAATCAATAGATTGGTTGGCGAATGTCCTTTCTATTCGGGCTTCAAAACCACCCACACTACACACAATTTAAAAAAGCCTTAGGGTAAGTTTTTGCTTAACAATTCTTGAACTTCGTCTTTAAAATTGAGTTTTGTTGTAATTGCCTTTGGAATGTCAGAGAGATGAATTTCCTTCGTTTTTTTTCATCTTGTTGTAATGATCTTTTAATCAAGTATTTATACAATTTAAATTTTAAGTTAGGTAAAAAAAAGCACAACTAGTGCAGATGGTCCTTTACAACAAGGTTTTTTGACATGTTTCGTTCACATTTTATTTGTACAAATGTCAAAATTTCAGTAAAAAAAGGGGGTAAATGACCAAAATAACAAAACTGATTGTTTTTTGTTTAAATTTTTATTTTTTTTCTAATTTTTTTTATGTTTTTTTTAGGGGGGGGGGGAGGGTTGCAGTAAGAAAAATTACATTCTTTTTTTCTAAATAAAATCATGTCCATTTGACAAAATATAAAATTTTGGTCATTTCTTTCACATTTCATCACGATTCAAACCCAACACATGAAGAGAGGTGATGGATCAGACGACAGGATGACGGGACAGAAATTTTGGGACTAAAGTTTTTAAAATTTAAAATAAAATTTGTTGTTGATAAGAATATCACATGCTGGATAGATTTACAGACCAATTTATCCAACACTATCATAACCATGAGGGTCGGAAATATTAAAATGGAGGGGCATTTGGATACAAAAAGTATATAATGTAAATGTGTAAGTAGGGCAAAATTGGTGGGTCAAAAACAAAAAAAAAAAAAAAAATTTTAAATTTTTTTAACTTAAAAAAAAAATTTTTTCAAAAACCCCTGGACAATTTATCTCTTAATACAACTACATTTTAAAAAAAGGGTTGCTTAAACAAAATAACGACATTAAAAAAAAAAAAAAAACTATTAGAAAAAAAATATCCCCATATTTAAATTTCACAAAGAGAATATGTAACATCATAAATAAAAAAATGACTAGACATAAGAACCCAAATTAAAACTGAAAAACAGTTTTTAAATTTTATAAGTACCACCTTTTTTTAATTTTTTCATTTTATCAATTAATCATCATTTAGCCGTTAATTGGGAGACCAAAGAGTGCATAAAAAACTAAAACGGAGACTACTTTTGGTCAAGTGTTTCACACTATCCTTTCCTGTAAAAAAAAAATTAAGAGCGAATTAAGAGAGAGTGAAACGGGCCACAAAAAAAAAAACTGTAACATCCAAACCCTTGAAATTGCTCGCTTTCCTTCATCGCAATCATTCATCTAAATCTTTATAGTAAAATTTAGCCATAAAAAGAGTAAACCAAATGTCAAAAACCACAATTTAAAACTTTAAAAAGGAAATGAAAAAAAATTTTCAAATTAAAAAAGAAGGGGCTTTTCAAACAATGGGAAAACTGAAAATAAAAATTCCCAAACCCTTTTGCCAGGCGCTTTGCCACTCAAAACTAACGTCTAAAAATTTCAACTAAGCATTGAAACTATAAAAAGCAAAAATTTAACAAAATTAAAACGGGAAAATGAACAAAACTTTAAATTAAAAAAAAAAACCAAAAAGAAAAATTAAGCTTTAAAAATTTAACACTTTGGCAAATTTGGATTGTTAAAAAATATAAAGTAATAATATTTTACCGGCATGGCCCTTCAAGGTAAAAATGGTCAAAAGGGAATTTTCCTTTTTTGTTTTTAAACGGAGATTGCCGGAAAATCCCTATAAATTGTACTTTATTGTTTTTATCCCAAAACTTGGGGTTAATTTTTTAAGGGCACAAACACGAATACAATCATAAATCCTGTAAAAATTAAAATTAAACAAAAACACTAAAACAAATAAAAATAAAATACTAACTGAAGCATAAATAATCTTATAAATTTTTTAAAAAAGCAAATACATGAAAATGTAAAATTTGTATTAATACTTTGGGCGCGAAAAAGAACGAAAACTTCATACGTTTTCTTGTTTCAAAGGATACCAAGGCAAAGACGTTGAACGGCCAAAAAACCACCTAAGGGGGCCCCTGTCCAGAACAAGCCACATGAATATTGTCTTTGCTACAACTTACACCCATTCTGAGACGTGGAAAATTTTACATCTTAAAATCGTCCTTGGGGGCTGTTGAAGCAAAAGAAAAATAAAAACCAGCATAACAAACTTTCCACAAGCAACAAACAGAAAATGAAGTTTCATCAATATAAACCACACTAAAAAGAATAGTCTCGTAGCAGCCACGATTTCCATCCTGCTGTCTAATAAAAAGATAAATATAATAATTTAAAAAAAAATAATAAAATAAAAAAAAATAAAAATAATAATAAAATAATAATAAAAATAATAAAAACAATAAATATTCGATACCGAATCAAAAGGGCGAGGTTCAATACCCAGTCAAGTAGACTGATTTTTTTTGGGGTGGGTTTTTTTTTCTTTTTTTTTTTCTTGCTTGTCTGGGACCTTTCATACACACTTGTTTCAATCTTTATCATCAATAGAAATCAACCTCCAAATAATTTCTTTGATAATTAACCTGTTTTCCTCTTCAATTCCAAAATTCCCGTAATAATAAATAAATTATTTGAACATTTCAAAGAGAGCATAACAGTTACAAAATCAAATGACAATAGCCGTTTAAGGAAAACCCAAAAAACTTCCCAAAAAAAAAAAATAAAAAAAAAAAAATTTTTTTTTTTAAAAAAAAAAAAAAAAAATTTTAAAAAAACAAAAAAAAATTAAAATATAAAAATATATTAAAAATTAAAATTTAAAATAATTAATAAAAAAAAAAAAAAAAAAAAAAAAAAAAAAAAAAAAAAAAAAAAAAAAAAAAAAAAAAAAAAAAAAAAAAATATATATATATATATATATTTTTTTTTGATTGATTTTAACTTTATGGAAGTAATGTTCCTTTAAACGGCTATCTCCTATTATGATTTTAACTTTAGCCTCTTTGCAATTTCATAAACATTTATTTTTTTTTACGGAATTTGAATTTACAGAGGACTACAACAGTTTAATTTATCAAAAAATTAAATTGAAAAGGGGATTTCATTTGTTAATAAAAACTAACAAGTGGTAAAAGGTGCCAGCAAAGCAAAAAAAAAATAGAAGAAAAAAAAACCATCCCAAAAATCATCTACCTTGACTGGGTATTGAACCCAGACCTTTGATTTTCCGGAATCAGATTAAAAATTTTTGTTTTTATTTTATTATTAATTATTATTTTTTATTTTAAATTTTTATTAATTATTATTTTTTTATTAAAAAAATTTAATTAATTTACAAAGACGCGGGGGAAACGTAGGGGTGCTACAGGACTATTCCTTTTTTGATGTGGATATATTGATAAACTTTAATTTCCTTTTTTTGCTTGTGAAA
>NW_027625276.1:0-2500 GCF_034508935.2 Berghia stephanieae
CAACGATATCACCCTACGACACTGCCACCAGAAAGAAGGACACCATCTTCCTATTCCTCTTCTTCTTCTTGTTATTATTATAATAAATATAACAAAATGAACGAACACCGACGGAACGGCTCTGGCGACTCTTGTCCGAGCTCATTATATTTAAAATTATTACTCTCCATAGCGGAAATGCGTCCTACAAATAGATACCGCTATCCTCTTACGACACTGCCACCATTGGAACGGAAAAAAAAAAAAACAGCGTTCCAGAACTATACTGCCGGAAATCAAATCCGGCATGCCATCCTTCTTTACGAAGCGGAAAATGCGCACGACCAATGACGTTTAAAGACGCTGACACCCCCCCCCCCCCCAACCCCCTTCCTTCATTTGGCGCCCTCAACGATATCACCATACGACACTGCCACCAGAAAGAAGGACACCATCTTTCTATTACTCTTATTATTTTTATTTTAAAATATAACAAAATAAATGAGCACCGACGGAACGGCTCTGGCGACTTTGTCCGAGCTCTTTATTTTCAAAATTATTACTCTCCATAGCGGAAATGCGTCCTACAAATAGATACCGCTATCCCTCTACGACACTGCCACCATTGGAACCGATAAAGCCACGTTTAAGAACTATACTGCCGAAAATCAAATACGCCATGCCACGAGTAAAAAAAAACTGTTTTGCACTAAAGTGTCCGAGCCCTGTCCGAAGAGGTCCGCTTTTTGAAACAATTCCTTCTTTACGTAGCGGAAAAAACGCACGACCAATAACGTTAAAGTCGTGGACATCCCCCACCCCCCTTCCTTCATTTGGCGCCCTCAACGATATCACCCTACGACACTGCCACCAGAAAGAAAGACACCATCTTCCTATTCCTCTTCTTCTTATTATTATTATAATAAATATAACAAATTGAATGAGCACCGACGGAACGGCTCTGGAGACTCTTGTCCGAGCTCATTATATTTAAAATTATTACAATCCATAGCGGAAATGCCTCCTACAAATAGATACCGCTATCTGTCTCCGACACTGCCACCATTGGAACGGACAATGCCGCTTCGAGAACAATACTGCCGGAAATCAAATCCGGCATGTCATCCTTCTTTACGAAGCGGAAATGCGCACGACCAATGATGTTAAAGACGCTGATCCACCCCCCCCCCCCCCCCCGCTCCCCTCTTCCTTCATTTGGCGCCCTCAACGATATCACCCTACGACACTGCCACCAGAAAGAAGGACACCATCTTCCTATTCCTCTTCTTCTTCTTGTTATTATTATTATAATAAATATAACAAAATGAATGAGCACCGACGGAACGGCTCTGGCGACTCTTGTCCGAGCTCATTATATTTAAAATTATTACTCTCCATAGCGGAAATGCGTCCTACAAATAGATACCGCTATCAGTCTACGACACTGCCACCATTGGAACGGAAAAAATCGCGTTCCAGAACTATACTGCCGGAAATCAAATCCGTCATGCCATCCTTCTTTACGAAGCGGAAAATGCGCACGACCAATGACGTGAAAGACGCTGACCCCCCCCCCCCCCCCAACCCCCTTCCTTCATTTGGCGCGCTCAACGATATCACCATACGACACTGCCACCAGAAAGAAGGACATCATCTTTCTATTGCTCTTATTATTTTTATTTTAAAATATAACAAAATAAATGAGCACCGACGGAACGGCTCTGGCGACTTTGTCCGAGCTCTTTACTTTTAAAATTATTACTCTCCATAGCGGAAATGCGTCCTACAAATAGATACCGCAATTCCTCTACGGCACTGCCACCATTGGAACGGACAAGCCATGTTCAAGAACTATACTGCCGAAAATCAAATCCGCCATGCCACGAGTAAAAAAAAACTGTTTTGCACTAAAGTGTCCGAGCCCTGTCCGATGGTGGTCGCTTTTTGAAATAATTCCTTCTTTACGTAGCGGAAATGCGCACGACCAATGACGTTAAAGACGTGGACATTCCCCCACCTCCCTTCCTTTATATGGCGCCCCCTACGACTCTGTCACCAGAAAGAAAGACACCATCTTTCTATTCTTCTTAGTTTAATAAACATAATAAAATAAATGAGCTTTCATACAGCGCAATATCCACTAAACGTGCTCAAAACGCTTTACAAGGGGTCCCTGTCCAACAACAATACTTAGCACGTAGGACGAGACATGACGCCTGTTAGGCGATATTACAATTTTTCGGACAGGGACAACGTTGTTAACTGTCAGGCATCCATTTTACACCTGAGTACGGTGAGATAATGTGAGTAAACAGCCTATTCCAAGGACACAATTATGCGCCGAGCCAGGCTCGAACCCAGGAAAGCGAGTGTCATACCACTAGACCACATAGCCTTCTTCTTCTTCTTCTTCTTCTTCTTCTTCTTCTTCTTCTTCTTCTTCTTCTTCTTCTGCTACATCTTCATCGTCTTCTTCTTCTTCTTCTTCTTCTTCTTCTTCTTCTTCTTCTTCTTCTTCTTC
>NW_027625277.1:0-22013 GCF_034508935.2 Berghia stephanieae
GTTACCTCCTGACAGTCAATTCAGGCTAATGTACTGAATCCTCAATGTCTGAATCGTTTTTTGTCTCGGTCAAATCAGAGGGCAACTCAGCCATCAATATCTGTGCCTGATCAGCAATAAAATGTCTGGCAAGTGTGTATTGATCACTGCTGTAGTAACCAGCAATTTCTATTTTAAGTGTATTCTGTAATTAACAATAAAAATAGCATTTAAAGTTAAACAAAAACTCTATATAAAATTCCACTATCCTTAGAATGTACTCGGAAGTACAAGTGTCGAGAGCCCAGTGGTACTTATAAGTACCAGCTCAATAACAGGTTCTAAAAATAAGATTTTGCTATCAAATTGATTTTTAACAACATTGATATATTCCTTTCAATACACGTATCTCATATATATATATATATATATATATATATATATATATATATATATATATATATATATATATATATATATATATAAATTACCAAGCTATTATATTTAAATATTGAGTCACAGTAAATATTTTATTTTCTTACCTTGAGTGTGAAGGAGAATATTGGAGAAAAAATCGGGACGATGATGTTTCAACATCTAGCTGAAGATAGACAAAACACTCGAGCCTGAACATGGCACGTGATTCGCAAACAAAGAATATTACTATAGTAATAAAACTACTTTCCTAACTCCAATTAGTTTCGATTAATACCGTTACGGGCTTTTAAGCAACTGGTACATACGAGTACTACAAGAGTACAAAGGATTAACTACGGTACTCTGGAAGAACTCGTATTTAAAAATAATTAACCAGAAAACTCGTCATTTTCAAACCTGGGACGTCCTTGAGACCTCGTGAGGTCCAAGGGTTGAGAGTTTTTGCCAAGATGAGGGTCATTTAAATTTATTGATATATTTGAAGGACGAGTTTTCTGGACACTTTTTTTTTTAACGAGTTTTTCTAGAGTAGTACGGCAGTTAACTGGTTAAAAAGTACGACATGCAACCTAGCAGAAATAAAAAGGAATCCCTGGGGGTTTACGAATGAAATTGCTTTGCTCTCCATGTCAACAACTGAGAAGTCGATTAAATGAAGCAGAGAATCAACATGTCTTGGGGGTTGGCGATTTATTTGCCTTCAACTGTAACTTTTCCATAGATGCCATTAGCTCAACCACGACAATTACAATAGGAATATTTTGTCGGCTCCTGACAAAACAACCTTTTTTATATTTATTGTGGTTCAGAAAAGAACATTTACATCTTGTGATTTGATATATCAAACTGACTGCCAAATGTCAAAGGTCTTTAAGTTTAGATGCTCAGATTCATTAATGAAATCTTAGGATTGAACTGTTTCGCAAGTTAAAGGTCAGTTTAATCTATCGATTTATCTGACAAAAGTCAAACGTTTCCTGGCCCAAAAAATTTTTAAGCGTTTTATTACTGAAGGACAGTACAGATCCTCAACCCCCCCTCCCCCTGCCCCCCCCCCCCTAAAAAAAATTCACTGCGTATATATCGATAGATCAAAATGACTGCCAACTTCTCAAAGGTCATGAAGTTTTGAACTCAGACCCCTTAGTGATGTTTCGGGTTTGAAACTTTTTCGGAGGTTAAAGGTCATTTAAATCTATCGATTTCTCAGACAAAATGAAAAAATACAGTTACAATTATAAGTAAAGGGCAGCAAAGATCCTCAATTCAACCCATCTCCTCTTCCACCCCCCCCCCCCCCCCCCCCCCCCTCCTCTCTCTCTCTCTCCCTTTTCCCCAACCAATTCCCACCCTATCTTCCCGGCGAAAACGGCCAGACAAGCAATTGATTGATGCTATGCGTTTAGGTAAAACAAAAACCTCATGACATGCGCCAGCCGAATATGTCCAGAAAATTAATATAACCAGAAATATAACCAACTGAAAATTAGGCTCACAGGAATTTCAGACACCACTCAGAGGAATTTCAATGCCCGAAAGAGGAAGTTCTGCATACAACAAGTAAAGGGAATTGAGATGGTATTTGGCATTGTTTTTACATATCGTATAGGTATAAATAGATAACTAATTACAACTGTACGATATGTAAACAATGCTACATGCTATCCCAAAAATCCCTTTATATCAAATAAAGTACCGTCAACCGGGGTTACTTAGGCCATCCGGGGTTACTTGGGTTACTTAGAATAAAAAAGGTTGCTTTTTAAAAAGTTAAATTAATGAGTGCTTATTAGATATATTGGGTTCTAATTATTTAAAAGATAAAAGCTACATGTAATTTATCTTTTAAAAAAAGCAATCTTGTTTTCAGTAAGTGGCCTTAGTTACCCCGGGTGGCCTAAGTAGCACGACATAAAAGGCATGAATACAGAAACAAAATCTAAGCAACATCTATTTCATAAAAAATAAGCCTCACGGATCAACTCAGTCTTCAGACATTTCTTGAAAGATGATCAATTTTCACAGGACTTTGTCCGAGGACTGAGTGCGTTCCATAGGCGTGGAGCAATGGATGAAAAGGCTTTTTTACCAAAAGTGGATTTTGAGGTGGTAACCTTTAGAAGTTGGGACTGAGATGATCTTAAATTTCGAGTGGGTTCATATTTTTTAATCAGTTCCTGCAAATATTCAGGTGCCAACATCTAAAAACATAGCACAATATCTAATATTCTATCCTAGACTTCACAGGAAGCCAGTGCAAGTCCTGGAGAACTGGTGTTATATGATCTCTTTATTTCGTTAATTTTATAAGTCAAGCAGCTTTATTTTGAATTTTTTGCTGTTGATTAATTAATCTGCTTTGACAGCCAACGAGAAGGGCATTATAATAATCTAATCTGCTAGTAATAAAAGAATTAACAAGCATCTTTGTAATATCCTCATCAAGATAATGTCTGATTCTTCCAATGTTTCTAATGTGATAGTTACAACATTGACATATTTTTTAAACATGATCTTCCATGGATAACCCTGAATCTAAATACCCCCCAAGATTTCTCACACAAGAACTAGGTTTAATAGTAGTTTCACCCACTAGTATCTCATTTGTAGAGATTTTTGAGAGTTGATACCTATTTCCAAAAATTATCATTTCCGTCTTGTCATCATTAATTTTAAGTTTGTTTAGTTTCATCCAATCCTTTACGTTAGCAATACAATTTTCCATAACAGAAACTGATGACAGCTCTGAATCCTTATTGAATTTTGTATACAGCTGCGTGTCATCAGCATAAAAATGAAAATCAATGGGAAAGGTGAATAACATATCAGAAAGGGGAGCTGTATACATTGTAAAAAGGAGGGGATCGAGAATAGATCCCTGAGGTGGTGGTGGTGGTTGTAGTAGTAGTTAGTAACAGTGGTAACGATGATGTGATGACGGTAGTTGCAGTAGTTGTGTTAGTGATGATGTGGTGGTGGTGGTGGGGTGGTGGTTGTAGTAGCTAGTGACAGTGGTAGCGATGATGTGATGATGGCGGTTGTAGTAGTTTTATCAGTGATTATGATGATGTGGTGGTGGTAGTGGCGGTAGTAGTCGTGATTGTGATGATAATGTGGTGGTGATAGCTGTAATAGTATTGGTAGTGTGGTGGTGGTGGTGGTGGTGGTGGTGGTGGTGGTGGTGGTGGTGGTGGTGGTTGTAGTAGTGGTAGTGATTCTGTGGTAATAGTGTTTGTTGTAGTGGTGGTAGTGATGATGATGTGGTTATGGTGGTTGAATAGTGGTGGTAGAGATAATCATGATGGGATAGTGGTTGTTGTAGCAGTAGTGATAGTGATGATGTGATGGTTGTTGTAGAACTATTGGTAGTGATGATGATGTGATTGTTGCGATTGTAGTAGTAGTGGTAGTGATGATAATGTAGTGGTGGTGATTGTAATAGTAGTGGTAGTGATGATGTAGTGATGATGGTTGTAGTAGTAGTGGTAGTGATAATGATGAAGTGGTATCCTTGGAGCAATATGACCTCACAGGAAGTTGACGGAAGTTGCCTGTACCCCGGAATATTTTGCTCCAGACCGTTTTTCTTTTTTGGTGAAACCGGAGTTTTGGCATCACAGTAGAACGTACCAACACACAAAACTATGTGTAAAAGTTTATAGCCTGATTCATACATTTTTAGTTAGAACTACTCATAAAAATGGCTGGCTAAAAACAATAACAAAAAGCCGAGTGACGTCAATTTCGTTCCTTATATACACAGTTGGCTACTTATTGCCGTATATTATCTTGGCCAAATATAATTTACCCTGCTAAGCCAAATCATCGGATTATTTTCCGTCATCATAATGTAGATTTAATATAGACCTCAATAATAAGATCGTCTTGCCCTTGGTGCAGACAATTCACGGACAGAAGTTTTAATATAAGACAAATTGCCTCAAGACAGTATTTCAATTATTTTTTTGAACTAATCAGTGCACGACCCAACGTGTAATATTTTAAACAGACTGATTGATTCGCCAGATAGGATGGTCGTTTCATTATTAAAGAGACTCGAATTCTTTCTAGTTTGATTGAAACTATCTCAGGAACTATTGCGGAAATAGCCAAGAAGAAGTTTTGTAAAGGCATGAAAAGCGACAATCATTGTGTATAAAAGCGTATCCTTATTGCCCCTGATAATCGAGTCTTTATCAGAAGTATGTTTACTACTTGTATCATTTTCAGCATTGATTTGATAAAATCGTTTCTCTTTTCAATATATTCCAAATAGTTTTCACTGAGACGACATTAACTAGAAAAATACATTTAATAATTGCCCTCTTGAAGACCAGGGAAGTGTACCAGAGAACCATTATAATGGCGTTTGTAAGCGATTCCCGTCTCTCAAAAGGAATTGAAATGAAAGTCGGTTTTCTTAAAGGAAAGATTAGTATGTCTAAGACAGCTTTCAATTTCCCATAGGATTACCCATAATGGGCGATTTTTCATATGAACACATTTAATGCCAAAAGATAGAAATTCGAAGTTAGCCATAAATATTTTACTATTTTGGTCCAGATTTAACCATATTTCAGCAGGACTGATTCCTTTCCTTTTATCCTGACCATATTTTTTTCTCATTATTTATTCACGGATGAGTCAACAAACCGTGTACAATTATATATATATATTATATATATATATATATATATATATTATATATATATATATATATATATATATATATATGCAACTAGGGACATCATTGTTATACGCCATCATCAATATACCGGTTCGGTTCCCCAATATACATGTCAATGTAAGAACGGCAATGCACACCCGGATGTATTAGGCAAATACCAACGCCATCATCAATATACATGTCAATGTATGAACGGCAATATACACCCTGAGGTATAAGGCAAATACCCTTCATTCCTGACGAGGAGGCCATAAGTTGTGGTCCGCCATAAAATAAAACTTAAAAACAAAATAGAGCTTTTACAAGGGGTCCCTGACTAACAGCAACATTTAACATGAAGGACGGGACATGAGGCCTGTTAGGCGATATTATATTTTTTTTCGGACAGAGACAACGCTGTTAACGGCCAGGTACTCATTTTACAGGTGAGTACGGTGAGAGAATGTGAGTAAAGAGCATTTTCCAAGGACTCAACTATGCGCCGAGCTCTGCTCGAACCCAGGACCTTCCGATCCGAAAGCGAGTGTCAAGCCACAAGACCACATAGCCGCACAAATTCAGTGTAAAAGGAATACCAAGGCCTTAGAGTGCATTCTATCAATACTAAACCTTGCGACAGCCATCCAAAATACACACAACGGTGCACAACCCAAAGCTAATATATTAAAGAGGTTGATTGAGTTACCAGATAAGATCGACGTTTCAATTATTAAAGAGAATTCAGTAGGACTGATAATATTTATCTCAGGCACTATTGCGGAAATAGCCAGGAAGACATTGTTGGTAGCAGGCTGTCATTAACCTATTCGGTGCATTTTTTCTATTTCGTTCTGTTTTGTTTTTGTTTTGTTTGGGTTTTTTTTAAATTGTATTATGTTTCGATACTTTTTTTTTTGGTTGTTGTTCCTTATTATTACATATACATATCATTATCATTCTGTCCGTAAATACACGTGCCTGTCGTGACAAATTTGACCTACAGCGATGATGAAGTGTTCATATTTTATAGAATGACCCTGAATTATATTCATAATAATGGACCTCAGACCTGACCCATTGTCTTCGCCAAAAAGAAAAATCAATTAAATGTATTATTACACCAACTGATTTCGTTATAAAAAGCAACACATTGTGAAAGACATCGGGTCAGACTAATAATAATAATAATAATACACATTTATATAGCGCTCATTCTCGTGTAAAACACAAGCTCTGGGCACCTTACGATATAAATATCAATTTTAAGTGAAAAATAAAATAAAATAATAATAATAATTCATAGCCAAATCACGGATTCATAGAGTCAAGAAAAACAAATACAGTAAAAATGTGTCTTGAGATTATTTTTTTTTTTTGTTTGTTTGTTGCTTTAGGTCTCTTCCAACACAATTGAGGTTATATGAGAGACCGCTGAAACAAAAAAACAAGCAATCTAACAAAAATAGTAGAAATGTAAATCAAAATCATAACCTAAAGATATCATAAGCTAAATTATAAATAACCAAGAACAAACAGGCAGGAGATTTACAGAAAAAAAAAATCCCCTGTCAAAAATACAATCACAAATCAAAGAAGCAGGATAGGCTAGTAAAGAGAAGAAGAAACGACATCACTATCGGATCGTACACCCATGCGAACATCATAGGTATATGATTCAAGGGTGATGCTCCCATCCAACCACCCGCTGTCTTGAGATTCTTTTTAAAGGTAGGTAAAGACTTGCACTCCCTCAGACCACGTGGTAGTTCATTCCAAATCTTTGGGCCGAAACAAGCAAACGATCTATCACCAAATTTTGTTCTTGATCTTTTTTCCGAAATTTTCGTTTTGTCATTACATGATCTTAAAGTGTAATTTTCAAATTTACACATGACCACGTGATCTGTGAGATATGCCGGTGCTGTACCAGTCAAACACTTATAAACAAGACACGCTGCTTTGTAATATGTGCGCTTTTCAATGGGCAACCAGTGGAGAGAGGCCAACAAAGGGGTTGCATGACCAAAAAATTTTTTGCCAAAAACTAATCTTGCTGCACTGTTTTGCAGTAGTTGTAATTGTTTAATAGAAGCCTGAGGCAAGTTGACAAGTAGGGAGTTACAATAATCTAGTTTCGAAAAAATGAGGGAAACAACCAATGTTTTACATGTTCCAATTGCAATATACTGACGGATCGAACTGATTTTCTTCAATTGAAAGTATAAAGATTTACAGATAGCAGAAATGTGAGCTGACATTCTCATTTCTGAATCAAAATAGACACCCAAATTTTTCACAGTCTTTGAAACTTTGATCTTTTCACCCCCAATCAACACCTCAAGACCATCATTCACCTTCAACTGCCCTCTATTTCCCACAATCATCACTTCTGTTTTTGACTCATTCATTTTCAACTTGTTTGCATCCATCCACTCTTTCACATCCGTCACACATTCTTCCACACGTTTCACAATATTTTCGAGATTTTTAGTTTTATCAGTAGCATAAAGTTGCGTATCATCTGCATAGAGATGATAGCGCAGCCCATGACCAGTGATGACATTAGATAATGGAGAAGTATACAAAACAAAAGAATTGGACCCAAAACAGAGCCTTGCGGAACACGCAAAGACAATGTATGTTGACGAGAAAGTTTATCTAAAATCATAACCTGTAGCTTTCTGCCATCTAAATAAGATTCAAACCACTGCAAGACAGCCCCAGACAAGCCAAAATAAAATCTCGTCTGTAAAGGGTTAAGAAGACGTTAAATAACAAAATAGAAATCCGAGTTTCATTTTTAGTAAATGTATTTTTGGAGTAGAACAACAGCTATTCACATAATTTAATTAATACTAAAAGACAAGAAAAAATAACTGACGTGAAAGGTCCCCTCGGAATTTTACATTTTTGGTAAAATCGATGGATGTTTAATACGATCGTCTGGGCTGAAGGGACCAATTAAATACCAGTTTGGATTAAGTAGTGAGCGCCACTTTGAGAGAGGGGGAGAAGAATCAAGTATATTTTTTTTTCTCGAGTGAAAAAGTATAGCATCTTATCTCTTGTATAATCATGGTTATAAATTATTATTTTTTCTCTATACTCTAACGAGAAGTTTGACGATAGCATTAATGTTGTATTATAACTTTATGAAGCATTGCCTTGGTCTTATTCCGTATAATACATCATACTGTATAATACCTCATTCTGTATAATACCTCGAACTGTAAATACCTCATGCTCTATAATACATATACTGTATGATACCTTATAATGTATAATACTTCATACTGTGTAATATCTATACTGTATGATACATCATACTGTATTGGTCAGATTCAGCGTGGGTTACGCAACTGGATGCGTGGGTTGACGGAGGCAGGAAGCAATAACAAACCCACATGGTTGCCATTACCTCCACCATCATTCTCGCTCACGGTTTGTGGAAAGCACTTCATTACAGGCACGTAATAGTGAATCTAGTTTTTGTTTTGAACATTTCTATTATTATTCTTTGTAAATTGACCCATATTAAAAGAAACATACAAACAAAAAAGGCATGACCAGTCACTAACAATGCCGTGTAGTGTGTAGACAGTAACACAGTACGGTGAACATGACTGACACTGACATTGGGGTCGGAATGTCGGAACCCATGAGTCGTTCGCAACTCTGCCTCACGTATTCATTTAATCAGTCAATTTAATTTTTATTAAGCTTGCGTAAAACATACAAACAAAAAAGACATGACCAGTCACTAACAATGCAGTGTAGTGTGTAGACAGTAACACGGTACGGTGAACATGAATGACACTGGGATCGGAATGTCGGAACCCAGTAGTCGTTCGCAACTCAGCCTCGCGTACTCATTTAATCAGTCAATTTAATTTTCATTTAGCTTGCCTATTCTTCAAGTTTATGTTATATTCACCTTTTCTATTTAAAAAGGGTAATCCAAACAGACCATAAACGATTTTATAATAAGCCGACTTCAACTTCCATCACACACGAACTTATTTTGGGTGTTTTTTTTTTTAACCAAACCGTTTGACTCAAATTAAAGCTTCGGCATTGGATAAGGAGCGAGGTCCCTGTTGCCATCTTGCTTAGTTTATACAGAGACTGGGTTGCCACCTTGGCTGTTCTTGATAAATAGTAAAATAGTACAACCTTGTGCAATATGAGAGAGAGAGAAATTTTGAACAAAAAACGAATCTCTCTCTCATCCTCTCTCTCTCTCTCTCTCTCTCTCTCTCTCTCTCTCTCTCTCTCTCTCTCTCTCTCTCTCTCTCTCTTCCTATTTCATCTGTCACACTGTTTGACAATCTTCATCACCTGGCTCACTTGTACTTGTAATATCGGGTGTGAGGTAAAATTTTGAACAATTATTATTATTTATAAAATGCAGAATCTTTTCAAATAAACGGATAAAATAGAGATTAATTCTAATCGAACAGTGGAACACAAAGGCAGAATTTGCGAACAATCTAACACATAAGTGTCGTGGTCTTATTTATAAAATGCAGAAACTTTGCAAATAAACGGATAGACTAGATGTTATTTCGATTCGAAAAGTGGAACACAATAGGAAAATTTGCGAATACCCAGTCCAGACATAAGCGTTATGGTCTTATTTATAAAGTGCAGAATCTTTGCAAATAAACGGATAAAATAGAGATTAATTCGATTCGAAAAGTGGAACACATAAGCAGAATTTGCGAATGCCCGGTCCAGACATAAGCGTTATGGTCTTATTTATAAAGTGCAGAAACTTTGCAAATAAACGGATAGACTAGATGTTATTTCGATTCGAAAAGTGGAACACAATAGGAAAATTGGCGAATACCCAGTCCAGACATAAGCGTTATGGTCTTATTTATAAAGTGCAGAATCTTTTCAAATAAACGGATAAAATAGAGATTAATTCTAATCGAACAGTGGAACACAAAGGCAGAATTTGCGAACAATCTAACACATAAGTGTCGTGGTCTTATTTATAAAATGCAGAAACTTTGCAAATAAACGGATAAAATAGAGATTAATTTGATTCGAAAAGTGGAACACATAAGCAGAATTTGCGAATGCCCGGTCCAGACATAAGCGTTATGGTCTTATTTATAAAGTGCAGAAACTTTGCAAATAAACGGATAGACTAGATGTTATTTCGATTCGAAAAGTGGAACACAATAGGAAAATTTGCGAATACCCAGTCCAGACATAAGCGTTATGGTCTTATTTATAAAGTGCAGAAACTTTGCAAATAAACGGATAAAATAGAGATTAATTCGATTTGAAAAGTGGAACACATAAGCAGAATTTGCGAATGCCCGGTCCAGACATAAGCGTTATGGTCTTATTTATAAAGTGCAGAAACTTTGCAAATAAACGGATAGACTAGATGTTATTTCGATTCGAAAAGTGGAACACAATAGGAAAATTTGCGAATACCCAGTCCAGACATAAGCGTTATGGTCTTATTTATAAAGTGCAGAAACTTTGCAAATAAACGGATAAGATAGAGATTAATTCGATTCGAAAGTGGAATGCAAATGCAGAAGTTCTGAATACCCGGTCCAGACATAAGCGTTATGGTCTTATTTATAAAGTGCAGAAACTTTGCAAATAAACGGATAAGATAGAGATTAATTCGATTCGAAAGTGGAATGCAAATGCAGAAGTTGTGAATACCCGGTCCAGGCATAAGCGTCATGGTCTTATTTATAAAGTGCAGAAACTTTGCAAATAAACGGATAAAATAGAGATTAATTCGATTCGAAAAGTGGAACACATAAGCAGAATTTGCGAATGCCCGGTCCAGACATAAGCGTTATGGTCTTATTTATAAAGTGCAGAAACTTTGCAAATAAACGGATAGACTAGATGTTATTTCGATTCGAAAAGTGGAACACAATAGGAAAATTTGCGAATACCCAGTCCAGACATAAGCGTTATGGTCTTATTTATAAAGTGCAGAAACTTTGCAAATAAACGGATAAGATAGAGATTAATTCGATTCGAAAGTGGAATGCAAATGCAGAAGTTGTGAATACCCGGTCCAGACATAAGCGTTATGGTCTTATTTATAAAGTGCAGAAACTTTGCAAATAAACGGATAAGATAGAGATTAATTCGATTCGAAAGTGGAATGCAAATGCAGAAGTTGTGAATACCCGGTCCAGGCATAAGCGTCATGGTCTTGTTTAAATGAAACAATGCAGTTTAAAAAAATTTATGGTCATTGAGTAATTAAGCTAAATATGCGGAGTTCAAATAGATAACTTGATCTGTGAAATTTTTTATAATTAGCTGTTTTTATTCTCCATCATTTAGATTATGTGATTAAGTTTATAATTGAAATACAAACTTTTTCTCACTTATCAATGTTTTGCAATAAAGGAGAGTGTGAGTGAACCTGTGCAAAGAAAATTATTTGATAGAGTGATATTTATCATGATTTTCAGTTTGTAGTTGAATTCTAGAATGGATTCTTTATAGTTCTCATTGATTGTATGTCAGTATGTCAGTCTTTAGGACACCGATTACCCTAATGCGGTCACAATTTACAATGTGACGGCCACAAGCCCGTTAAACGCAGAGTGGGGTATTGTTGTTTGCAAGTAATGCTATAGTTTTAATAGGATATCTGTCTCTTATTAAAATACATTCCTGTGTTGGATTTTGGATTAAATTCATGTCTTCTTCGGATTATGGGATATTTAATTTTCATGGATTGTGATTGTGATTTTCAAGACTTTTAATGTAAGTAAATGCCCAAATAGATATTTTTATTCATTTATTCTTTATTTTTATTTTTTTAGTTTTGTTTTGTTTTGTTTTGAAGCATTTATTATAAGAAATAATGTACATATGCACTTATACACCAAAGACTGCTTTCAACTGCTTATTATTATTATTATTATTATTATTATTATTATTATTATTATTATTATTATTATTATTATTATTATTATTATTATTATTATTAATATTATTATATAAATAATAATAATAATAATAATAATAATAATAATAATAATAATAATAATAATAATAATAATAATAATAATAATAATAATAATAATAATAAGTGCATTGAGTGAAATCCCAATCACGGTTGCCCAAATAAAACTGGCGCTAGAATCCCGACTACCTGTCTAAACGAATGTTGTTTGTACGATACATACTAACTACACGTTCAATATCGGGGGCAGAAAATATGCGTTTGGTTTTATGAAATTAAAACAGTAGTCCCACATTGTTCTTTGATGTTATTTGTGGTTGCATTTGCTTTGAAACTTACACATTATATTGTGTTACATTGTTTACAAAATATTTCTGGTACTCGTATGCATGTGTAGTCAACGGTCAATCGTGTTCTTTATTATTTTATTATTAATTTTGGCTTGGCATCTTACATATGTGAATTTGACAGGTTGTTATGGATAGTAATTACTCGTATAACATTAAGTGATTTTTAAACATTTTTACGGCGTTTTAAATGTCTTTCTTGCATTCATTGCCGAGCACCTCCACTTTTCTGTTACTATTTTAACGATCAGCTGATTTTCTCTTGCCTCCCCTTTAATTTCGCGGACTTTTTTCAGAACGAGGCGTGGGAGTGGCTAATAACACTCCATACTGTATAATACCTTATACTGTATAATACTTCATACTGTGTAATACCTTTACTGTATGATACCTCATACTGTATAATACTTCATACTGTACAATACGTCGTACCGTAAATACCCAAAACTGTATAATGCCTATACTGTATGATACCTAATACTGTATAATACTTCATACTGTACAAAACCTTTTTCTGAATAATTCTTCATCCTGTATAATACCTGTATAGATCGAATCATTAAAGGGGCTGTCTAAAAACAATAACAAAGAGCTGAGTCCCGTCAATTTCGTTCCTTCTATCTTATATCAGATTCTGGTATGTTTTGTTGAATTTGAAGTACGAGGTTCACCCCAGCATAACTATTTTGAGACGACTGGTCACATTTTACGTTGTGATTATGAACAGAATGCGGTAGTTTTGTTTCACATTTTAGACAGATAATTAAATAGTTTTTAAAGAGAAAAACAGGTAGATATTCACTTCGATATAATTTTAAACTATAGCTTAGAAAATAGTTTGTTTTTTAAAAATGTTTTTTTGGGGTTTGTTTGTTTTGTTTTTTGTTCTTTTTTTTTTTTTTTTTTTGATGTTATGTTTGTTTTGTTGGATTTGTTGTTTTGTTTTGTTTCTTGTTTGTTTTTTATTTTTTATTTTTTTTTTTGGTTTGTTTTTCTTTGTTTTTGTTTTTCTGTTTTGTTTTGATTTTTGTTTGTTATTTGTTTTTCTTTTTAGCTGTTGTTGCTTGGTTGTTTTGTTTGTTGGTTTTTATTTTTGTTGTTTTTTTTTTTTTGGGGGGGGGGGGTGGTTTGTGTGTGTGTGTGGGGGGGGGGTTGTGTGTGTGGCGGGGGGGGGGGGGGGGGTAATAGGATCAGACTTTGCACTTTTATCCCGTGTGATCTACAAGTAAACTCTATATTCTCTTATCAACAATAACAAAAAGTAATAATAATAAAATAACAAGAGAACATGACGTATTAGTATCTAGTCTTAAATAAAGTACAGTACAATCTTATTATTGTGCACGGTCTTCAGGACGCATACAAACAACAAAATGTAAGCACAACGTTAATTGAAAAATAGAATGACGCACATCCCCATTTGTGAGCTATCGCCTCGATTCGGTGTTACGTCGGAATGTAACATTGTATTCCGAAGACTGAATCTATAAAATAAAATTCCCCTATTGATCACTCACAAAGGGAACTTTGTCTTTAAGGTTTTTCCAAGAGGAATTACCTAGGAGTCACCCGCAGCACAGCGCCGCAAAGTGAGCTAGGGCGAGGCGACTTGCTCACGGCCACACAGCGCGGAGTGTGTTCGAACTCGGTCGGTATCTTTCGGATAAGAAGTAAAGACCATACCGCTGAGCCACGCCGTCCCATTGTGAAAACGGTTAGAATTACAAAATTAATATTTAAGTAATTAAGGAACTACATCGTATAGAACATTCTTCACCATTCAATTCAAGTAAAATGTAATAAATGTTCAATTTAAAGTCAACTTGAGGTATCTGGGTCATCTCGACATATTACCGGATCGAGGCGGTGGGTTACATTTTCAGTTTTACAGTCAATTCAGTGCAATAAGAGACATACAAACAAAACGTGAACGTAAACAACAGACCGAGAGAATGACAAACAGACCGATAAGTAGACAAATAGTGTCACAATGTTTATAAGGCACCACCATCGATGTTATTCAGTTAAATTGAACGATTAAAATCCTCAAACCGTATGAACAGAAAAACCTACTGTTTACAAGACCATGATCTCTTGGGTACAAACTATTTATCCTTTAATGGCCTGACAAACTGATCATTTTCTTCCGTTACGTATTTTTATCTGATCTTTCCCTCCGGACTGTTGAATTAAATCTAGTTCGTCAGAGTACGTAAATAATGAGAGAGAGAAAAAAAAACATAATAGAAATTTAAATTCAATTCACAAATAAAAATGATGTGGACGTTTCGGGTTTCCCCTTCGTCAACAAAACACGATGATTAGGACACTGAATTAATAATAATAATAATGCTGAAAACTTATATAGCGCTATAACTCCGAGACACCAGACTCTAAGCGCTTATTATATTTTAAATACATAATATCCATCGATGAAAATAATGCTAAAGTTGTCAAATAGTCTGAAACTTTGGACCTCAAAAGAAGTCTTGGGTTTGAGATTGGTGACAGATTGAGGGTCATTTTAATCCACCGATATTAATTTGATTTAAAAGGTTTCTGGTCGATTTGAATAAAATATATATTTTGGCCAGAATTAAAATAATATAACTAAAGCGCTTAGAGTATCGTAATAAATCGTGAAATTGTGCTTTACCAATGCGAGGTGCCTAATTTATCATTTTCTTTTTTTTCCTCTTCTTATCATCATCATCATCATCATCATCATCATCATCATCATCAGCAGCAGCAGCAGCATCATCATCATCATCATCACCATCATCATCATCATCATTATCATCATCATCATCATCATCAGACTTCTGTCAGTGTCAGTCATTTTCGAGGTTGACAGCAGCTCCAACGACAACATCACTTCGGAGAAGACTTCCGACGAAGACACCCCTGGGGTTGGTTTTGCAATCCTGTAGACTTCAACATCTGCAGGATCTTAAACATGTTCAAACAAAGATGACATTGAACATGAATCTTCTGAGTCGGACAACGATAAAAGATCCCGGACTCCGATGGATAACCTCCTAACACATTCCAATGACAGAGAGATAGATCGTCCTGAAGATCCCGGGCGAAAAGAAACCAGATTGGTCCACAAAAGAGGCGAAGATTAACGTACGCCTGCCTCACAGCTGTGATAAACTACGATCAACGGTGAAATCGTAGCTCAATGAATAGCCAGTGCAATCCTCAGTCTTGTCAGCGGGGCACAGCATACAAGATGGTCAGAGGGCTATGCAGAGAGGGCATAAGTACGAGTCGTGGGTGACAGGTGTTGTGATGTTAGTCATTTGAGATCGAATGTACAATGTACGGTCTGAAAATTGAGTCGTTGGATAAAAAAAAAATCTTAAAAACATGAGATTTTATATAGCGAAATATCTACGATACGTGATCTACGCACTTTACAGAGAGTCCCTGACCAACAGCAACACCTAACGTGTAGAACGATACATGGTCCTGTAAGGTAAAATTACACGTTTTCGGACAGACAAGTCTGTTAACGGTAAGGTACTCATTTTACACCTGAGTACGGTGAGAGAATATTAGTAAAGAGCCTTTTCCAATGACTCAAGCGAGATTCGAACCCAGAACCAACCAACCCGAAAGAGAGTGTCATACCACAAGACCCCCAAAGTCGCACGACATCTACTTTGGATTTGGAATTTGAACTCTGTTCCCAACGCGCACTCGCAAGCTCGTGCAGCGGTTGGGAACACGTCCGGAATTCAAAAAAAACAAGAGTGTAAGAATCGTATATTATATCATCATCATCATCATCATCATCATCATCATCATCATCATCATCATCATCATCATCATCATCATCATCATCATCATCATCATCATTATCGTAACTATTATTACTGTTGTTGTTATTCTTGTTCTCGATCTTAATAATAATAATAATAATAATAATAATAATAATAATAATAATAATAATAATAATAATAATAATAATAGTAATAATAATAATAATAATAATAATAATAATAATGATAATGATAATAATAATAATAATAATAATAATAATAATAATAATAATAATAATACTTTATTGCATCCCAAAAAGGAAATTTTTTTGTACAGACGTGTTATAATTTACACAATAAGATAAAAATACATAGAAATAGGATGTATATATAAAAAAAAAGAGCAGCTCTATAACCAGAGCTGCACTTTATGATATGAATAATGTCAACACTGTATAATAGTTAAAACTGTCACTATAAATTGAAAATTGAAAAGATTGTAAAACAAATAAATTAATAAATTAATATTTATATTTTTAAAAGTAAAAATGAGAAATAATTATATAAAATGATTATTGCTTGTTGTTATAAAGCCTAATACTGGACAGCAGAAAAGATTTTCGGTGTCTCTCTGTTTTCGTTGAAATAGAGAAAGGGCGACCACTTCTTTCTGACATAATAATTGATGGTCTAAGTGGATGATACTGGTCATTTAATATTTTAGTTATTTTCTTTATACAAAATTTCTCGTATAAAAGATCTACATCGTCAACATCATTTATATAGCGTTTAATGGATTTTTTAATATTTGAATTTATTTTGTTCCTTTCCATTGCTAAGCAATTGCCTCCCCAAGCTGTTATACAAAATGACAAAACACTTTCGATTACTGCTCTATAAAATAATGTGCAGAGAGTTTTATCTATTCTAAACTGAGAGAGTTTTGATAAAAAATATGTACGTCTGCACATCTTATGCCTAATTATTTTCAAGTGTTCATCCCAATTGAGCCTGTCATCAATCGTTACACCAAGGTATTTGTAGTGAGGAACTCGCTGGACGAATTGGTCCTTTAATTTTAACGGTTCTATCGGTTCCTTCACTCTCCTAAAGTCAATCACTAGCTCCTTTGTCTTGCTTATGTTAAGCTCTAGGTGCTGGGCATCACACCAAGACACAAATCTATCAATTTCTTGCCTATAAGCCACTTCGTTGCCATTTGTTATGAGGCCTTGAAGAGCGGTGTCATCTGCAAACTTTATTAAAGGTACACTCAGGTTTTGACTTCTACAGTCATTCGTGTATATTGTGAATAATACAGGGGACAATACACAACCTTGAGGAGCACCAGTATTTGTAGTTATACAGGAAGATTTGTTTTGTCCTAATTGAACATATTGTGCTCTCTCCGTAAGAAATTCGAGCACCCAAGCAATTATATACTTGTTTAAATTCAGACTAGTCAATTTTTGAACAACCAACTGAGGTTGCATTGTATTGAACGCTGAAGAAAAATCTGCAAAAAGCAATCTGCAATAGCTCCGAGCGTGATCTAGATGCCTGTAGATGTTGTTTGTAAACAGCAAAATGGCATCCTCTACGCCACGTCCTGGTTTGTAAGCAAATTGATGACTATCACTCAATGGCATAAACTGAATCCTAATTTTAACAAGAACAAGTTTTTCTAAAGATTTCATGACTATTGAACTCAATGCAACAGGTCTGAGATCGTTCATAGTTTCAAGTTTTTCTTTTTTTGGAACAGGAATAATTTTTGAAGTTTTCCAAATTTCAGGGATCGAAACGCATTGGAGGGACCAGTTAAAAATGTGTATAAATGGGGGAAAGCTGATGGGCACATTCTTTTAATAATTTTCCTTTCAATCCATCCGGCCCAGCAGCCTTCCTCTCGTTTAGTTTCGAAAATACGAATCTCGTTTCCTCTTCACTGACCTCAATAGTCATTTCATCTTCCAAAGCCCTGTCTAATGTATGTTTTTCATTTTCAATATCAAATTTGTTTGCTGTGTCGAAACGTGAATAAATTTATTTATAGTTTCAATTTCGATATCTTCTGATATAATCGTGGGCTTTGGATTATAGTTAACAGCAGTTTTAAGCCCCCGCCACGTGTCCCGTATATCCCCAGAAGAAAAGCATTTTTCAATTTTATTTTTGTACTTGTCTCTACAACTAGATATTACTCTCTTTATCTCTTTTTGTTTTGTTTTCAGATCTTTTTTGTTTCCACTAGTAAAGAGAGTTTTCTTTTGGTTCAATAAAAGTTTTAGATCTTTTGTTATCCAAGGCTTGTTGTTAGGATAATATTTTATTTTCTTTTTTACAAGACACTAGCTGTTCACAGAATTTTAAATACTCACTCACACAGTCATTCAGCTCATCCACACTATCACATGATTCGATAAAAACATTCCAGTCAGTGCATTCAAAACAACCACGCAAATTTTCACACACACTTCCGTTCCAGATCTGTACACTTTTCTTTACTGGTTTTACACGTTTAAAAACAGGGCGGTAGGTGGGGAGTAGCAAGAGCATGCAGTGGTCAGATAAACCTAATGGGGCACGGGGTAAACATTTATAACTATTTTTAATATAACACAGGAATAAATCTAATGTTTTTTTGTCCCTTGTCTCGCAGTCCACGTATTGATGAAGTCCCGGGAGAGTAAAATCGTTACATTGGTTAAAATCGCCAGTGACCATCAATACGGCATCGGGTGACTTAATTTGAATGTCCTGTGTTTCTTTCCTCAAAATATTTTTCGCTGTGGTGTTGTCTGATGATGGTGGAATGTAGACGTTGATGATGATGACATGAGTATATTCCCGGGGTAGGTAATATGGTCGTGACGAAACAGTAATAAATTCAATATAATCGTCACAATACATTTTCTTTATCTGACAGTTATTGGGGTGGCACCATTTGTTGTTAATATATGTGCACACCCCACCCCAGTTCGTTTATTTACATTAGTCCGATCTCCTCGAAATAGTGAGTATTGTTCAATATCAAAACATGATGATGGTATGTGAGGAGAGAGCCAAGTCTCTGTTTACGCTATTATGGAGGCTTGACGATAGTCACAATTAAAACGACACAGTGAAAACAGTTCATCAATTTTATTTTTCAGTGATCTTACATTACCTGTCACTACGCAGGGTAAAAATGGACGAAAAGGCCGTCTCTTAAATTTTGTTTTTATTCCTCCTTTTCTTCCCCTCTTTCTTACTTTAATAAACGATGTGTCAATAGTAGGTGGTGGGGGTGACACGGGTTGGAGGGATCGGAGAGTCTCTGGAGTTATCTTGTTATCACATTTCTTCTCATTATTTCTACTGGCACAACACCACAATTCCTGCCTAACCATTAAGTCCTTCATTGCTCGGTCATTTGCCCTATGCCTGCTTCCGACATGTATATCAAATGTATCAAACCGTGATTAAATGGCTGGACAGTATCAGACTCTCAGTTAGTGAAGAGGGCAAAAGCCCTTACTTATTCTAACCCGATGTCCATTATGAGAACTGACACCGAGCAGGAAACAGTGAAAATGGTAAAGACAGTCCCATCACCACACCAGGGGGCATCAACGATCATTACCCGCCTGGCATAATAACAGCTAGCATGGAAAATGGAATACCCATAGGAAATTGTCAGTGCAGAGACCAGATTCAACTTGGCGTTGAATGAGTTAGATGGAATCGATTTCAACTACTCGATTCCAAAGAATACTGTACTTCCCGATGATACGAGTTACTTGATTCCAAAGTAATATTCATGTTTCACTGGCCTTTTGGGTTGTTTTTTTTTTCTTCTTGTTGTTTTATTGGGGGGGGGGGTCTTTCTCTCTCTCTCTCTCTCTCTCTCTCTCTCTCTCTCTCTCTCTCTCTCTCTCTCTCTCTCTCTCTCTCTCTCTCTCTCTCTTGTATCAAGGTATCAATATATTATCACTTCTTACAAGTAATTAGATCTGATGTGAAAAGATTGCCGAGTGGATACAACACTATACTTTTTACACAGAAAGCTTGGATTTAAGCGTAGCCTTCGTCGTAAATTCATCGAATGACCACAAAAACAAAATGTCTCGACAGAACGACTAATAAGATCATGTTTCCTTGAACACTTTACTTTGGTGGTCGTCGCCTTGCATTGTTACTTTATTTTAAGGAAGCATCAGGCTTGAAGAAAATAAAGGATTTGGTTCGAGAGCCGGTGCAAATTCATCCTCAGTGAGGTACTAGTACTGACGCTGACGCCTCGGCAACTCAATCTTTTCTAAAGGGAAGGGCAAAAGCTTAAAAATACTCCCCAATAGATAGGAGAAAATCATATATATATATATATATATATATATATATATATATATATATATATTTATGAGTGTTGGTGGGTACTTGTAGGTACGAAAGTGCTCGATAATGGTGGTTAGAGCTAATATATAATGCAAATTTTCACTCACATTTTTGTGGCCGAGACGACTCGTTTCTGTGTTTTTTACACTTCTTCAGTCGGCGTAATCCATTGTAATGTCCCCATTACAATGGATTACGCCGACTGAAGAAGTGTAAAAAAAAACACAGAAACGAGTCGTCTCGGCCACAAAAATGTGAGTGAAAATTTGCATTATATATATATATATATATATATATATATATATATATATATATATATATATATATATATATATATATATATATATATATATATATAGGTGACCTTGTGTAGAGTACTCGATTTATTCGATTCCAAATAAAACGTAGAATTGATCGAACCCAGAATATGCCAGACTAATTGAGCAGGGAACAGGAGCAGGAGCAGTTGCATGGAATGATATTGCGGTTAGAGAAGGAGGTGGGGGGTTGAGGTTGATGAAGTAGAAAAGATGAGATCAGACAATGATTATAATTGTCACGCGAAGGATGAGATGATAAATAAATATCATTATAAGCACATTACTATGGGAAGGTTTAAAGGAAGTGGGATTTATGTTCTTTCCATTGGCTTTTGAGGGAAAATGCCCTGTCTTTATTAGCCAAGAACACTTACACTGGACAGAGATTTGTGGAAACATCACTAACTGGATATTAGAGACAGACTGACACACTCTAAGTAACACACACATTCACGGCAAGCGTCCATAGAGACATCTCAGTCATATTCATTTTTTTCATTTTGAGTGACTTTGTCTTTAATGTCAATGTTGAAAATAATAGAAATAATGCAATACATCATCCGCAGGACAGCCCCGCAAAGTGAGCGATTGGAGTTGAGTTTCTAAGATTGACAGAACTGGGATTTAGGAATAAAAGATATACACTGGGCTATTTGTTTTCCCCATTTATTGATTTTTTAATTCTTTCTTTCTGTCTGTCATTTTTTCTTCTCAATTTGAACAATAAACTGGGAATAGAGAGAGACAAACAAATGGACAGTGAGACATACAAACTAGCGAGAGACAGACGAACGTACGAACGTACAAACGGACGGATGGACGAACGTATGAATGAAAGGATGGGTGGATGGAAAGATAGATCTAAGACACTTGAATTCGATATTTTTTTAAATACTTGAATTGGGATAAAAGGATGTAGAACTAAAAAATACAAGAAATAATAAAATAGTATTAAAGCCAGAGTGATTTTTTTTTCAAAATAAATGCAGTCCCGTGATTGTTCCGACAATGTTCAAATTTGAAAGGTTTTGTTTAAAATGTTGGCAAATTTTGCTTTCTTTCTGACTAATGACAAATTTTGGACTTTTAAACTGTTGAGAGACAGACCATGGTAAACCTGGTGAACTATACAATGTGTCTTGTATTTTTAGACGA
>NW_027625278.1:0-2500 GCF_034508935.2 Berghia stephanieae
AAAGGGGGGGAAAAATGAAAAATAAAAACTAGATTTTAGCTGATGTTTTTGTTAAAGACCATGCAAGTTTTCGTAAACAAATTAAAAAGACGGCAATGATAATAATAAAAACATTAATAAAAAAAAATATGGCAACTAGAAATAAAAATAATGAGGGAAACTTAATAAAAAATAAATGTAATACAAATGTAAAATGATATATAAGTTTTTAATAATAATAATAATAAAAATAAATAATAAAATAATAATAAAAAAATAATATTAAAAATAATAAAAATAATAATGATGATGTTGAGAAAAATGATGATGAATAAGAAATATAATGAAAATGAGGTGTTTAAAAATAAAAAAAAATTAATAATAATGAAATAAAATAATAATATAAAATAATAATAATAATAATAATAAAAAATTTTAATAATAAAATAAAAATAATATAATGTATAATAATAATAAAAATAAATAAAAATTGTTAATATTATTATAATTATTTCCTCCATTTTCTTCTTCTTCTTTTTCTTTCTTTTTCTTCTTCTTCTTTTTCTCCTTCTTCTTCTTCTTCCCTTTTTCTTCTTCTTTTTTCCCTTCTTCTCCCCCCTCCTCCTTTTTCTTCCCCCCTCCTCCCCTTCTTCTCCCCCCCTCCCTCCTCCTCCCTCCTTCCCTCCCCTCCTCTCCCCTCCTCTTCCTTATTTCACAAAAAAAAAAACAAAAAATTATACACACAAATTGAGAAGATATATACTTTTCTTTTTTATGTGTTTTTCTCTTTTTTTTTTTCAGCACGCACCCACCACATTTTTCATCCAATTTTTCTTTCACACAGAACGTCAATTCATTTCTCTGACACTTGAGACCATATTTTAAATCTTTAAATATTTATGAATATGTCTTTTTAAAGAGGGACATCTGATTGGAGTTTAGAAAAAGAACATACACGAATCCATCGTTTAATTATAAAATTGCAAAGCACTGAAATAAGAGAAATAAGATAAAATACATGCATCAATTCATTCATACACAATACTTGAAAATCTCTTCAACTGTAATGTATTATTAGCATAATACGCTACAAACATCAATCGTATAATCAAATCGTAATAGGATTCAATAGTCTGATGTCACGTCCGCCCAGCACGAGCAGCTTGGTTCTTAATAAAGACAATCGTACTTTTTATTCTTCATGCTGGCTAGAACTTTTTTCACACGTCATGTGATCAGAATGTAATAAAGTCAAAACATGATCAATTTATAATGTTTGTCTCCTCTGGATACACTTTTATGCTCGTCGAAGAAGTATTTCATAAGCGTCCGCCATTGTTCAGATCGTTTAGAACCATTACTATGCGTCATTACGAGGGAAGTGACGTCAAGACTGTGAACCCTATTCTTACCATTATTATTCTTAATTTATTGTTCAAGGTACAGACAAGTTCATCCCGACATAGACTGATACCGTTATGAGACTTTGGGTCACCATTTTACTTCAATCATTGACATATCATAACAAAGGTCCTGGGTTCGAGATTCGCTCGGCGAATAGTTGAGTTCTTGGAAAAGGATCTTTACTTACATTCTCTCACCGTACTCACCGTAAAATGAGTACCTGGCCGTTAACAACGTTGTGTCTGTCAGAAAAAAAATTGTATTATCGCCTAACAGGCGTCATGTCTTGTTCTAGATGTTACGCGTTGCTTTGTTTTAAGCTAAGCTCACAGCATCAATACACAGTACCATTCCAGTGTTTCATCAAAGATTCGAAATCATGACATTCCGACCAAAATACAGGCTCCCAATTACTACGCCACAAAGTCACTGACCCAATAAAAAATGTGGCATCTGTCTAAATGTAAACCACATGTTGGTTTCTGTGTCCGCTTGCATGTGTGTAGTGAGTACTTTCTCTTCGGATTATCATCAGGGTGAGCTTCGGTCATGCGTTGAATAAAGCAATGTCGTAGAGAACAGAGGTGTGTACACGAAGTCAGTGTTGTTAAACCCGTTAACTGCTGCGGGACTAAATTTCCATTCCAATCATAGTCACAGAGCTGTCTACTGTAAATCTAAATAAAAATGTAGTTTCCAATCGAAAAATGAAAAGGTCAAAATAAACAGCATTACAAATCAATGCTGCATATCAATGTAAAGCGCTAAGTGCATTTTGGACGGAGTAAGTTCAATATCACGCGCTATTCATTATTATTATTATTATTATTATTATTATTATTATTATTATTATTATTATTATTATTATTATATTATTATTATTATTACTATTATTATCCATCATTATTATTATCATCATTATTATTACCATTATTATTATTATTATTATATTATTATTATTATTATTATTATATATTATTATTATATTAATTATTATTATTATTATTATTATATTATTATATTATCATTATTATTGTTATTATCATTAACAATATTATTTTTATTATCATTATTAATATCATCATCATCATCACTAACGTTAAGCCTGAAATTCACT
>NW_027625278.1:5000-7198 GCF_034508935.2 Berghia stephanieae
CAATTTTAAAAACAAGACTACAATACAATAAAAAAAAAAATATAAAACATCTCATAAAAATTTCCGTCATCGCTCCCCCAAATTCTTTTAAACCACAGCACCCCCAAAAACCCACTCCCTAATTACATTCCCCCCCCCACCCCCCCCCAACCCCCGCTACCACTTTTAAAAACCACTACCCCCACCGGCAAAATATTCAAATTCATAAGGGAACAGCAGTGAAATGCAATTTGAGCTCTGAATAAAACTCGAGCCCATATTGCTGTTTTTTGCTTCTCGATTAAAACTTTAAGGTTACCAAATACTCTAAAAACCAGAAATTTTAACAGAAATTTTAAAATTCTCGCCGTTGGGATTTAAAAACAAATCTTTAATTTTTCGAGTGAACGAAATGGACTTGTATTGTCAAGGTGTTGTCGCAAATTTTGTTTCGCTTTATTTTTTAAAATTTTATTTCTTTCGTGATTCCCTTTTTTATTACGTTTGGAAAAATTTTTTAAAATCTACTGGTATTGTCATTTCATTGTGAAAGTGTTATTTTTTGGGGGGAAATATTTTTTTTTTAAAAGGGGAAAAAAAAATTTTAAATTTAAAAAAAAAAATTAAAAAAAAAATAAATAAAAAAAATAACCCTTTTTTAAAAAAAAAAAAAAAGTAAATTAAAAAAAAAAAATAAAAAATAAAAAAATAAAAAAAAAAAAAATTAAAAAAAAAAAAAAAAAAATATTTAAAATATATATATATATATTTATATATAATATATATAAATAGACCCAATCATCTTTGCCCCACCATGTAAAAAAGGGGTAGAACCCCCACTGCCTGGGGTTTAAAACAAGGATCAAAACCTTTTTTCTGCAATTTCTTTTCGTCATCTAGCTTCAAAAAAGCGGCTTTTAATTTTAAAAAATTTTTTAAAGGGCCCAAAAAACAATCAAAAATCGTTTGTTGCATATTGAAACAATTTTTTTTTAAATCAATTAATAGTTTGTGTAACGAAAGAAAAAAGCCCTTTACATTATTTTAAAGTTAAATTTCCCTACTTGGGTAAAAAAAAACGGTTTTTTTAAAAAATTTTACCCGTAAAAATTCATCTTTCAAATACCGATTGTTTTTTAAAGACCCTCATCTTGGCATAAAATTCCAAACCCAGGGGCCCCGGGGAGGGTTTCCCAAAATGAAAGGGGCCCTTTTAAACGTGAAAGAAGGGGTTTTTTGGGCCCAAATTTTTTTTGCCCTGTCTTCCCCTCAGAAATTCGTTGGCAAATTAACCCGTTGAAAATAAAGAAACCCTTTTTCATCTTGAAAGCGGGGGGTTTTACGTAGAGAATACTGAAACTCCCAAAAGCTATGAACCGTAAAAAATATTCAATTGAAAAAAATGGGTTTAAAAAAACAAGGAAAAATTTTAGCCATTGTGGGGTAAGCCTATCTTGCAAAATACTTTTTCGTATTTAAATCGCATTCTAAAAATTTGTTTTTTTATCGGCTAAAGAATATGAAACATTTGTTGGGGGTTTTTGTTTTTTTGTTGTTTGTTTTTTTTTGTTTTGTTTTGTTTTTTGTTTTTTTTTTTTTTTTGTTTTTTTTTTTCTTTTTTTTTTTTGGCTTAAATTTTGATGTTACATTACAGTTTTTTCTGTACTTTTATTGAGGTTTTGCATTTAGGGAAAATACTCAAACAACCGTGAGCCCGATTTTCTTTTAAAAAAATTTAAAATAGTCCTTCAGAGTCATTAGGTAAAGGAGCCCGGAAATTAATCCCGGTTTCCCCTAGCGTGAAAAAGGATAATAGCAAATTTTTTTGCATCCTTTGGATAGGAACTAGTCTATCGCAAAGTACGTTCCGCCAAATCTAACAGACTCAGCTAAAGGGTGCAGTCGAGATTCTTTTTGACCCCCTTTTCCAAACCCCGCAGTTTGCTGAGTCCCGGTTTGTTTTGGCCCGGAAAAAGTACTTTGCGATAGCTGGGGGTCCTACCAAAGGTAGAATTTAATTTTCTTTATCCATTTCACGCTATGGGGAAACCCCCCGGGATTAACTCCCGGGTCCATGAGCCTAATGGTCTTAAGGACTCCTTTTTTAAAATTTTTTTTAAAAATTTATTTGGCCCCACGGATGTTTGTGAGTATTTTACCTTAAAGCTTTAACCCCAAAAAATGACAGAAAAAACTGTAATGTAACATCATAAATTTAA
>NW_027625279.1:0-2500 GCF_034508935.2 Berghia stephanieae
CAAAACCACTATTCAGTATCAGATACTGAATAGTACAAAACCACTATTCAGTATCAGATACTGAATAGTGGAAAACCGCTATTCAGTATCTGATACTGAATAGTGCAAAACCACTATTCAGTATCAGATACTGAATAGTGAAAAAGTGGCAGGCTGATATTTTTGGGATTGTTTTTCTTGTATGTTTCTCTCCTGCTTTGTCTCACGCTGTTTCATACACACATTCAGTTTCATGTTATTTGGGAAAACAAGAAAACGCGAGACCCTAAGAAATAACCCTTAGGTGATATTCCACTACTTGTGTCACTTTCCATGACAACTTTTTTGGTCTTATCAAACACTTGGGAGAGAGGTATATGATGTACGTTGTTAATTGCCTTTGCAAATTCCTGTCATATGACGTCTTGATTAGCTGCTTTGTCCTCAATCATTTAGACATGTTTCGGAAAGATTTGGGTCACACTTGATCACTCGTTTTCAAGTAATTACACTACACCAGAGTGCGTGATGTTAGTTTTAATGTTATGTGCTAGTTTTGATCTAAAGATATGTTTGTGTTCTGGCAGGTTACAGCAAATACAGGTGAGGAGAATGGGGCCATAGTTGGGTACATTAGCTCCGTCGTCTCTCTTAAAAATCAGTTGTACATATTCCATGCTTCCAGATCGTAGAAATCTGTCGGGTGTCCATATATATTTAGATGACTGATGATGTTACTTCTTTAGAAATTATTTGTGTGGGATGAGACTGTATACCGTACCGCCTGGAACGGGAGCTTTTTTATGTTTTTTAGTTTTAGGCATGATCGCAGTTCCACAGTAGAGGTTATTTATATCATATTTTGATGGGCAGGGAGTTTCAACGTCTTGGTTGAAGATTTGATTCATTTGCTGACGCAAACAAACTGTTATTCTGTTGATGACATTGGTTTTGTCTTTAGTATTGGCTCTTGAGCTGCCTTCAGGCGAAACGTTTATTTTGTCTTCTTTTCCACTTTTTATGAACTGCTTAAGATGTTTGTGATGCCATAGGTAAAATCTTTATAATGTTATCCACACGACTAAAGGGAGACGGGCTTAATGTCCAGAAGTTTCCTACGTGACGTTTTATTTGTTCCTCAAAAGTTTGTTTATTATATTAAATTCCATAGTTCCCCCGAAGTGAAGATAATGCTCCAAGAGCATGGATGCAATATTGGAATTGATCGGCTTTCGACCTATCCTGCCAAGACAATCAGTAAGGTAGATAGATAGATAGCTAGATAGACAGTGTGTGCGTGTGTGTGTGTGTGTGTGTGTGTGTGTGTGAGTGTGTGTGTGTGTGTGCTGTGTTGTAGTATCTCAGCTTTCACGGTAGAAAATAATGTAGAGGAATCCGTTGAAAAGTTTCCTTTCTAACTGTAGGACAAAACACTAACAAGACTGGAGGAATAGTAAATAGAGGCAAGTCCCCACGTCCCCAAAGCGCTCTCCAGGAGAGCAGGAATAAGAAAGAATAATGAAAATATATCATGAAAAAGAATTGATGAATCCCTTTTGACAGAAATGATACATTCATGAACTACATAATAAGACAAGACAGAAATTAAGCTGAGAACGATACAAATTAAGCTTCACTACGGTACTCATCCTTCGAACAATTGTCACTTATTTTCGAAGCTGGAACAGTACGTAATAGAACACATAATTTTGGGATATGATCAGCTTAAATTCATCTTTCTGTCCTTTCTTCATCCGTCACTTATCTAATATTTGGTTGGCCATGAGACGGTTACAAAATGACCACCCGAGGGGTGTTCTGTTCACTTTACACTCAATCAGTTATGTCCAAAAAAAACAGTTTTGGATAATCCTTGAATATATTTATTTATTCAGTTTTCAATTCTAATTCAACTGATTTAAAAAAAAACTTGCTAGGATCGATATTGTCCTTTAGATAATACATGTATAAATCGTGAGCTTGGAACTGAATGTCACCTCGGCATGAATCGTGTCATTTTCCCTTTCTTTCATTACCTTAATCTATCTGAGTTGTTCGTAAAGCATTACAAATAAACAAAATGCCGATAAGTCTATAATGTTTTATTTTATTGATAACGCCTCCGGCAATCAAATGACCTTGAGACCAATTCGAACCCAGTTAATCGAGGCAAAGTCAACACAAAATAGTGATTTAATCATGATGGCATAGTCCCTGTAGATTTGGCTCGTTATTTTCTCCACAATTTAACTGTTGTTATTTTCATCGGATAATTCAACAGGCACACGTATGAAGCCAAGTGAGAAAATCGCACTGGGCAGACCATTCATGGCAGTTTTATTGATTACAATTAAATCATTGGATTTGTCTGAACTGAGCGGTTTTGTGAAATTAACAATGACACTGAAAACTCGTAGAGAGATCGATTTCAAATTGAGCAGGCTGGACGTCATAAAATCTTACTTACAAAGCTTAACACGCATAGCAATTGGTGCTTCTGCTTAATAGTCGCACGACGTCA
>NW_027625280.1:0-7193 GCF_034508935.2 Berghia stephanieae
AGACAAGAAAAATTGTAAGGAGAACAGGGGTACCCTTTTGCTTTGGGGTTTGACAACCGTGCTTTGGGATTTATGGGTTTGGTAAAATTTAATGTCTCTCTCACTGCAAAATTCTTTGACTTTTTAAAAAAGTTAGAACAAAAGGGTTGAAATTAAAAATCTAATCTGAAAAGAATGTCGGTTGCATCAAAGCTCACTGTGATAATGAGGAAAATGAGATGACAAAATTATAACAAAAAAGGGGGAAAGGGAAAAATCTGAAATACTCAAAATTCTTAGCACAGGCAACTTACAGAAAACTAGCCCCGTGCCCCCCCAAGGGTTCAAAAGGAACTTCAGGTAGTTTTTTAAACACATTCACACGACAGAGGGCTGGAAAGAATAAAATTATATCTTTGGCGCTACAGCTGCAAACAATTTTTGTACACAAGTAAGGAATGTGTATGTTTATTTTAAAAGGTTTTGGTATGTGCTCAATTAATCTTTTTAATAAAAAAAATGAAAGTGAAAGGGGGGCCCCGATCAAATGTAAAAAAAAAAAAAGGTAAAATCTGACCCCTCTACCCTCTATATTTTTACCAAATCAATTCATTTTTTTGTGAATATGTATATTCTCCTTAATTTTTTACTTATTGATTTTACACTTGGCAGTTTTCCCTGAACTCCTCAAAAAATCCAAAAAAATTCAAGGGAAATCTAAATCAAGAAAAAAAGTCTTTTACAAAACTATTTTAAAAAGTTTTAGATAACAAAAATTTCAAAAAAAAAAAATATCGATTCCCATCTCCTTAACGTTTTTTTTGATTTTATTTTTTTCCCTTCTTTTATGCGCCCTGTTTTATGCGCTCAAACAACCCAAAAAATTTTTTAAAAACTTGTGATGTCACTAAACTCTTCTAGTTCTAGCAGATTTTTATTTTTCCTTTTGTTTTTGCAAAAACTTTTTGACTTAACTTGTGTACTTTCTGTCTGATTCCCCACTAGACAGGGGGTCAATAAAATTCTCCTATTTTATTTAAAATTTAGAAGGAGAATAGGAATTTTGTAAAATTTCTACAAAACTTAAAATTTTTATTTTTGCTTTGCAAATTTAAAAAAAAAATTGTCCCTTTTTATTTTCCCAAAGTGGGACATTGATCTTTTTTTTTTTCTGACTAGGGATAACAAAAGGAAATTTTTAAAAATTGGTGCTGAGTGGAAAAGTCAGTTAAAATAAAAGGAGTTTGGAGGAGCCGAACAAAGATCAGCTAAAGCGGTCATATAAACAAGAGATTGATTGGGGTAAAAGTGAACTGGTGTTATTCTAATCTTGTGTGTAAGAGGGCTTGAATGACAGCACACACCACGAGGGGGGAAAAATGGGAAAAAAAAAAAGGGAAAGGTGGGGCTGGCAACTTTTCAATTACCCTTGCCAACCAGACACATGGCATGACCTTGAATTGAACCCAATGACGAAATGATAAAGAGGGTTGTTCGTTTTGTAAAACGATGGTGGAATATGTGTCGCTTTTGAATTATACTTAACACCTAAATTTTTCGTTGTGCGTGAATCGCACATGTTGACGAAAAGTAATAACATTCCAAATAAAAAAAAATTTTAATTTACTTTAAATTCTTTTTTATATGGCTGGGGAAATTAATTAGAAAAACCTGTCGATTTAAAAAAAATCAATCAAGGAAGGTTTGAAATAAGAATAAAAAGGAAGCCATTCGGAAAATCAAATATTTTTTGGGGGAAACATCTTGAGTGTTTTCATATCGAATTTATTTAGATTTAGAAATAAATTAATAAATGAATATGTTCATACTATGAGACAGCAATTACCCAAATGTGATTGTTTTTTTTCCCATTCTGAGCAAATTCTGGCCAAATACTTGGTACTTTCCCCCATTCCAGAAGCCCCTTTCAAAGAAAATTACAAAAAAAAAATAATACAGGGAACAGATACGTAAATTGTATTAAAAAATATGGAACCTACTGCCATCTGTGTTAAAATTTTACAATTTTTTTTTCAATTTTTTAACAAATCTAAAAATGGCAAAACAGCTACGTCACTGCATTTTTTGGGCCGCAAATTAGGGCGATCCGCAATTTTGGCAAAAAATTTCCCAAAAATTTGGGAATGTGGCAAAAATTTTTGGGAAAAAAGGCAAAACGCGTGGGGAATTTTTGGGAAAAAAAAAAAAAAAAAAAAAAAAAAAAGAGGCGAAAAACAAAATAACGAAAAAAAAGTGTGAAACTTGAGAAATGTTTCAGCTTTGCCTGGGCCCCCAAAACCCAAGGGAAGCTCCTTACGGGGAAAAGACCTTTTTAAATTTTGTAACAAGTATTGGTAAAATTAAAAAATGTAGCCTCCTTAAATGTAATAAATTGTCTTTTAACATTTTTTTTCTGTATGCGTATTAATTTTTACTGAAACGCTTATTCCCTCTGCAAATTTTTTTTGGAAAATTTTGGTTTTTTTGGCAAATTCTTGGCAAATTTTGGGGGGGTCTTTTGGGGAAAATTTTAGGTCCCAAAAATTGGCAAAAAAATTGAGTCCCCACATTCGATTTGTTTTTCCCAAAACTGTGTTGGTATTGTCAAAAAAACTTTGCATACATCTTAGATCTTACTTGACCTAATGAATGCTAAATATGAATAGTTTTTGAAAAAATGTATCTTTTATGGCTGCACACAATCACTAATTCCTCTGGGTTACAGAAAAAACATTTTTATTGGACTATTTTCAAAAGGGGCATCGCGGGAACAGAACGACTTTTTTTCCCGGGACCCATTCCAACAAAACAAACCAACATACACCATTCCCCTCCTTGTCCTCCACATATTGTGATTTTATAAAAAGGAAAAAGGGGGGAATGTTAATTTAATCTGTAAGCGCGCAAATTTCACCTTATTTTTGATAATATTTCTCAATGCGTGGGAAAAAACCTTTGATTAAATCATGCAGTGTTTAAAAAATTTTGCAAACAATATAAAACACAAAATAAAAAAATTAGGGTAAATCTACTATTTTTTAAGCAAGGAAGGGCCCGATTTTATGTATTGTCAATAATCTATTTTAACCGTTGTTTTTCCAATGACAAAAAATAATTTTAGGATCTTGCAACCCTAACCACAATGTCAAATTAAAAACTAAATTTATCATTTCAAATAAGACCAAAAAAGGTGGGATCTGAATTTTGAAACAACTATTTTTTTTTTTGCAAAAATAAAAAAAAAATAAATTTAAATTTTGATTCAAAAATTTTATTAAAAAACTTCCTTTTTTAAACGGTTGGGGGGGGAAATCAAAAAATTTTAAAAATAAAAAAATAAAAAATGAGATAAATTTTTGACTCAAAATTTTTCCCAATTTTTATTCTTTTAAAAAAAAAAGGACAAAATCTTGTATCAAAATATTGACAATAAATTTGATAAAGGCAAAAATAAGAGACTTAATTTTATAATAATATTTTTTTTAATGCATAAATACTAATACATGTAAATTTACATAGTACTTTTGTATTAACCTTTTCAGTAATTTTTCATTTTTCCAAAAACCTCCTTCTGTAAAGTTTTCCTAAAGTACCAATTTTTTCCAGCCCAGCAAAAAAAAAAACAGTCGATCTATACAGTGCACAATAAATTTTTCAAATACAAGTTTTCCCGGGCCTGAAGTTTAAAAAAATTTTGGTTTAGTATAAATTTCAGACTAAACCCAATTTTTGTTAAACATTTGCTTTTAAAAAAAAAAAGAAAAGACTAAAAATTTTGTATGAAACAGTGCCCAAAAAAAGCAGAGAGAAAAATATTTTAAACAACAAACCCCAAAACATCTGCCTGCCGGGACCGGGGTGAAACCCCAGGCTTGATTTCTACTTAGATGTACTACCCCCTACCCCACGGGGGTAATCGATTACCATTGGGAAATTCGAGGTATCATGTCAGGGGGAATTAAAGCCCATATTCTTTACAAGGGGATGTATTTTTGCAATGCAATATGCTTTTGACTGTATTTCTTTCATTTCAAATCTTTAAAATGTGATTAAGGTGTGGGAGGGGGGGGCCCATAATGGCAAACAAAAAACCTTTAAAACTAAACTTTTTTTTAATGATAAAAAAATTACAACTATGCTTTCTTTTTTTTATGGTGGTTTTGGAACTTTTGATTAATAGAATAATCTCAAGATAATAAAATTTTAATAAACGGAGCACATAATCGATTATAAATAGTAAAACAAGAAGTAAAATATTTCATAAACGAAAGACCCCAGCATGAAACTCGTAGGTTTTTATTTTCCCCTCCACCCCAAAGGGTATTGGGGTTTTTTTTGCATTGTTTGTGCCCCCTTTTAATGACTTTTGGGCCCCGATCAAATTTACGTTTTTTTAAGGTGGCCCAAAGGGGTTTTCCCATGACTCAAAAATAATTTTTTTTAAAAAAAACAAACAAGCAAAAATAAAACACACTTTTAAGTAGAAAAGCGGGAAAAAGAATCCAAAATAAAAAGGGCACGACAACAACAAACAAAAAAAAAAAAACAAACAAAAATTTTTAATTTAAAAAAAGAAAAACTCTTTCTACCTCCTACTAAATGTGAATTATAACTGGATGGGTTTTTGTTCCCCGCCCGAACACCAAGGTTTCTTTTCCATGGCCTTTTAATGGCTCATTTCCCAAGCCACCCCGAGGGGTTTACGACTGGACTCCCCTTTAAATAAATGGGACACAGCAGCTCCTTTGTCGATTCCTTGAAGAATCCCTTCGTATACACGCAGAAAAACAAAAAAAAAAGCAAAAAAAAAAAAAAATAGTTTCATTAAGTCGCGGGGTTGGTAATGTTAAGTCGCAAACGAGCATCATGGTTTTAAAAAAAAGCTCACCCCCTAAACTAACAACAACAAAAAAAAGCCAAGACATGATAACAGGGTTAAATCTTTATTTTTTGTGGTCAATAAAATTAGTTTTAGTAATGTTACTTCTTTCCTAGAAAATAAAAATGTTTTCTCAATCAAATAAAAATCAAGATTTTGATATGCATAGCATGTCTGAAAGACATCCCTTTTTCATTTTGGAACCCCAAAAATGGGGAAAAAAAACAAATTTACATTGGCAAGTCTTTTAAAAACTCGTAGAGTTGAGGGGGTCCTAAAAAGAGGATTAAATCTCAGGGGCTGATTAATTGTCTGCCTCGTAAAATAAAAAATATAATGGGGTTTTTTCTCTACTCATACTCTACAATAAAATTTAGTCTGTGAGTTGTCAAATTTTATGCAGCAAAAAATAATTTGTTAAAAATATTTAAAAAAAAAAGACCTTAAGGAATCTCCCCCCATATCGTGCCCCAAGGCTGTCAAAGGAAATGCCTGAAAGAAGTGTTTTTAGTTTTTTCTTAACTATGAATTTAAAGGGAAAACCCCCCTCTTTAAAAAAATATGTTGCGATGTTGTCCCTTACTTAAAGGTCATAAAGGTCTGGGAAAATTCTGTTAACACAGGGATCTATATAGACATTTTTGGGAATTTTTTCCCAAATTTTATGCCTTGAACCTCTAATATAAACTTAGTTTTTCAGCGTAAGTGAGTTTTTTTGGTGCGAGTACCAAAACTATTGTCATTTAAAAAAAGATAACAATGGATCAAGAAAAATGAGGGCTTTTTTTTACTCGCATCATCGTATAGTCAAAGGGTGACCATAAAAAAGAATGTATTGAACCATTGTGATGAAAATTTCATTTTAATTAATTTTTTTTTTTTTCCCCCCCCCCCCCCCCCCCCCCCCCCCCCCCCCCCCCCCCCCCCCCCCCCCCTGGCGGTTTTTCAAATAGACTCCCCAAGTATTTTTAAAAAAACAAATTGTAAACCAAAAAAAAAAAAAAAGAGTCAACAAGTTACACCCCCTTTTAATTTTTTTTTTTTTCAATAAATTTAAAATTTTCCTTTTATAATTGAAAAGGGGTTTATAAAGATATAGAAAATGATAGAAGAATGGTTGAAAAGATATATGGATAAGGAAAGACAGAGGGAAAAGACAGAGAGGGAAATAGGAAGAAAGGTGAAAGAAGGGGAAAAAAAAAAAAAAAAAAAGGGGGGGGGGGAAAGGGGGGGAGAGAGGGAGAAGAGAGACTGAAAAAAAAAGGAAAAGAAAAGGGGGGAGAGAGAGAAGAGAGAGAAGAGGAGAAGAGAAGAGAGAGAGAGAGAGAGAGAGAGAGAAGAGAAGAGATAGTTTAAAAATTTATGTTTTTTTTTCTGTTTAGGGGGAAGTCAAAATAATTTTCTTTTAAAACCGCACTATAACTGTACAAAATGTTCGACCACTAACAAGACTCTTTACCCCTTCCCCCACCCCATTCCATTTGACCATCCCAAAAAGTCGGAGCCGTTTGTCTAATGAGGTCACCAAAAATTTTTTGCGCTGAGCACAGTGTCAAAACTGAACCCCAAAACATGAAGTTGATTTTTCACAGATCAACCCTTTCCCTGACTTTTATCAGAGGAAAAATTTGACGGGCAAAACCAGAAAATTTCTGAGAAAATCCCAAAAAACTCGAAATTCTGGGATTGGGAGATTTCATCACTGCACTACTGTGAGCTCAACCCCCAACGCAAAAATTTTACAGTCTTCCGCTAGTTAGTAGGTCCCCTACCAACCTCAGGGATGACAAAATCTTTCCCATCATCGAGGCCCGAGGCCAACATGACCAGATATTTTGGTTCATGCACCCAAAACCCTCGTACATCAGGGTATCTCTAGATATAATACCCCGATATATTTCCTTGACCCTTTTCGTAACATTGGAACTAGGAAATTTACTGGCTCAAAATAAAACACCTGATATCCCACAAGAAATGGAATGGGACAAAGCTTTATAAAACAAATGAAAGTTGCCCCCAAAAGGCTCTCCACCCAACTTTTCCCATGCGGGTTTAGGGGAAACCTCTCTTCTCCCCAAAAATTTCTGCCCCACGATCCAAAATTCTTAAATTTTTTCGATTTGTGAAAAACCCTCAAAAAACCATGCAATTCCCTTTTTCCCTCACCAACCAATTTCACGGACGCATTAAATTTTAAAACCATCAAGGGACAACTATTTGTGTGTTTTTTATGAAAGATTCCCTAACCCCATTACAGCTCATTATGGACAAATTTTTAAAATTTTTTAAACCCGGATAAAAATTCATGATGCAGATAAAAGGGACCATTAAAAAA
>NW_027625281.1:0-7193 GCF_034508935.2 Berghia stephanieae
CCCCGGGAAAAGTAATTAAAATATTTTTTAAAGGGCTTTTTTTTTTTTTTTGGGGCCTTTGAACAAAAAAATTCCTGATGGATTTAACTTTCAAATACTTCAAATACTTTAATTTGTTTTAAAAAAAGGGGATTTTTATAATAAAAAAAAAAATAATAATAAAAATTTAATAAAAAAATAATAATATTAATAATAAAAATAAAAAAATAATAAAATAATAATAAAAAAAGGCTTTTAAATAGGGCTTTGTTGCTAAATTTCACTTACAAAAAAAATTTTCAAAAGTTACATATATAAAACGTAAAAATTTTTAATCTCAAACAAAAAACATGAATATCATTTGTAGCTTGTCGGGTTTGTTTTTGAAAGTATATTCACTTGAAAACACATTTAATCCTTTCTGACCCGTAAAATTTAGTTTTATAGATGTAGATTGTCTGCACTTCCCAAACCCCAAAGAAAAAGTAAAAAAAAGGGAAGTAATTCAAACAAAAAAAAAAAATGAGAAAGTTGAATAAATGTTCATTTTTAGCTGATAAAAGTCAACTAATAAATGTTTTCCTTTTTCCTCTCATCAGAATAGAAGATGAATAGGGAAAATTCAAAGATGGTATGGGATAAAACTGATGATTTTGTTAAAAAAAACGCTAGGGAAAAGGGGCTATATAAATTTCATTTTATGTCTTTAAACCTTAATTTAATCTCATTTTAAAAATTTTTTAAACATTTAATGGGGCGATTTTTTTTCCAAATTTACCCCGCATCGTCAAAAAAGGGGCATTACCCTGCCGACTCCCATAATTTTCAGCAGCACCAGTACACAAACCGTCCCAAAAACCACCCAACATCACTGATTTTTTCCCATAAACCGACTTGGATCATCACCCTCCCCTTTTATCATAAATTTAATTTTGAACCTCACAAAAATTTTTGCTATCCCAATTCCCCCTTACTCCGCTACATTAAAAATACCCCCTCACTTTAAAAAAAAAAACTGGCTAAAATCAAGAGTAAAAAAATGCCATATAAACGGCTGGTCATGAAATTTTGGGCCCCCACATGGTAAATATTAAAAAATTTAAAGCCCCTGTACAGAAATTTTCCACCCCTTTTAAAAACTAAAATTTTAACTAAAATCCCACTGGCAGGTAAATTGGTAGGGGTAATTTAAAAACATAAAGGGGGCCCCGGGGAGTAATTTTTAAAATTTTGGGCCAAAAAAAATTTTTTTGTTTTTTCAAATAAAATTCAAAAAATTATCCCCCTTTCACCTTGTCAAAAACCCTAAAAACGTGGGGGACCTTCATCTTATCTAAAACCTCAAATTTAAAACCGAAAGGAATTTCCCGGGTTTGAGGAAAATTTTTAACAAAAAATAGGGCCTTTTATTTTTATCATTTTTTTGAAAACGAGTTATCGGGCCAAAATTGTTAAAATGACTTTTTTTTTTTTCAGAGTTTTGACAGAACTGGGGATAAACCGGGTCTGAAATCATATTATTTGTGTTGTTCCCAAAACAAGCTTAATTTACCAGAATGATTACTTGATGACTTTCTAAATTTAGAAATGAAACCGTGGTAGCACTGTGAAGGACTTGTTATTCTACTGGTTTGGTGGGGAATTTCCCTTTTCCCAATTGTTAATCAAAACCACTTTGGGCATGAGTCTCAAAAAAATCACAGGGGAAAAACCATGAAAGGGGTCAATTTCCATCCGAAACCCCCAATTTTTTAATAAAAAAAAAAACCTTTCCCCCAATTGTCAAATCGGAGGGTTTCCCAATCTTTTCGGGACTTTTGACCGCAAACCTTTTATAAAAAATTCTAATATCAGCACACTTCCCAAACTTCACTAAGACGTGGACTTAAAAAAATTAAAGGGGAAGAATGTTTCCCATATCTTTTTTTGGGCTCCTTTCTGTTAAATAAAGAATCCAAAAATGGAGAAAAAAAATTTCTTAATACACACCAAAAAAATTTTGTACTAAAACAGCACCAAAAAAAATTTTAGATCTATTCATGTGAAAAAAATTTCAATTGTGGACAAACACAAAATAAAACCCTTTTCAATTTGGGGTGGATTAACTCTAACCTGACGTTTTATTTCCCTCCCAAAAACACAAAGGGGAAAGAATACACAATAAGTTGGGGAAAGTTTTTTTTTAATTTTTTTTGCAAAGTCGAGTTGGCCCGGGCTATTTAATTTGGCCCTTTAATTTTATATCTCAAACTTTAATAATTCAAGGGAAAACCGAACTATGAAAAGAATTGAAAAAGAACTAACGACAAAAAAAGAAACAAGGGGCATTAAGGGGTTTTTGTCACATTTAAAAAAAAACCACATTTTTTTTTTTTTTTTTAAATTTGGGAGTTTTTTCCGGGTATCTACTGACATAATTTGTCCTTTTTGAAGTTCTTGGGCCCAAAATATAAAACTGCATATTATTGGAGTTTTTAACCGTTTAATCCCCAAACCCCCAAGCGAAGGGCTTCTTTTTTTTTCCCATTCCAAATTTTTCTTCTACAAAGGACGTCCCAAATATTTCCCCAAAAATCAATCTTTTTTTTTTTTAAAAAAATGAAATTTATGTTTTTTTTGTTTTTGATTTTGGCCCCCCCCGAAAAAGGGTTTTTTGAGTCCAAATGTTCTTTGGGGTATTTTGTTTTTTTTTTTTTAAAGGCTGTTAAAATTCATTTGTGTTCCATTACTTTTTAATTTAAAATAAAAAAATTTTCCACAAAAAATTTAAATTTTCGAGAAAATACCTTGGCAAAATTTTATTCCTTGGAAAAGATTTTTTAAATTCCCACTTTCCCTCCACCATACCCCAGGGGAAAAATTAAGTCCCCGGGCCGCAACAGCGTTGTCTTTGTCCAAAAATTGAAAATTTCGCCTAATAAGCCCCAAGTCCCGTCCAAAAAAGTTTTAATTGTTGCTGTTGCCCAACCCCCCCTTTTAAAAGGGCCTTTGACACTTTTATGGATTTTGCGCTATAAAAAAAAAAAACGGCCCAAAAAAAAAGGGCTCTTTTAAAGGGCAGGGCCTGTTTTTGTAAGATGGTTTATAGAAAAGGGAACCTAACCTCTGTGAAAGTACTGAACGAAATGAGAATTTGATTCGTACGGCCCTGCGGGGGGAAAAAATTTTATCAGGGATGCCTTTACAAAAACAAAAAAAAGCCTGAAATTTTTTCATGTAAAAGACTATATGAAAAGATTTCGCGCCAATTTTCACTTCATAAATAAATTACCCTTAAATCAAAAAAATATAAATTTTCTATCTAGCCCCCCCTTTACTTTTTCCTTTTATAAAAAATAAAAAAAAAAACAATAAAAAAAAAAAACTTTTTAAAAGTCACAACAAAAAAAAAAACAAAAAACTGATACCAAAGAAGTTTTTTTTTGGGTTTTTTTTTTTGTTTGTTTGTTGCTTTGGGCCCTTTTCCAACAAAATTTTGAGGTTTTTTGGAGCCCTCCGAAAAAAAAAAACCCAAGGGCAATCTAAAAAAAAATAGTAAAAATGTTAATCAAAATCATAACCTAAAGATATCATAACAAAAATTAAAAAAACCCAAGAACAAACAGCAGAAAAATTTACAGAAAAAAAAATTTCCTCTTTCAAAAAAAAAATTCAAAAACCCCAAGAACAGGTAGCTATTAAAGAAAGAAGAAATGACATCAAAAACGTTTGGGAAACCCATAAAACTTCATTTTAAACTTTCCCGGGGTTGTTTCCTCTCATCCAACCCCCCCCGCTTTTTGGTTTTAAACAAAAAAGAGCAAAAATTTAAAGGCTTTGTGTCGTTTATTGAACATGGAGAAAAAATGAAATATGGTTTTTAAAAAAAATGTGTGCATTTGTTTAAATTTTTTTTAAAAGAAGGGGGCTTACTTTCCGCTTTGAAGCTTAAGTACCTTTTCCTGGGTTATCTTTGGTGTTAAAACGTAACGGTTTTGAACGGGCCCTTTCCCCAAGCTTTTTTAAAGGGCTGAAGTAGAAAATAATAAAATTTATATTAAAAAAAAAGAAAAGTGAGAAAAGAAAGTCCGTTGTGTTGGGTTTTTTTATTATTTTTTTTTTTGAGGGGGGGGGGGGGGGGTTTTTTCTTTTTTTTTTTTTTATTTTTTTGGAGGGGGGAGGGGTATTGGTTTTCCTTTTTTTTAAATTAAAAAATTTTTTTTTAAAAGTGATTAGAAAAAAAATTTAAAGAGTAAAAACCAAAAAGGGAAAAGGGGGCCCCCAAAACCAGTGTGTGGGGAAAAAGCAGTTTTTGGATTTTGGATTCCAGAACCAGGGGAAAGCTGTTCCCGACCCCTGTCAAAAACAACCAAAAAAAAAAAAATTCCCCCCTTCGCTACATAACAAATTAGTAAAGAAATTTAAGGGCACAAAGGGAAAGATTTGAACTGAACAAATGTTTTTTGAAAGGTGCCAACAAACAAAAAGAAAATCCCAAGAAAAAAAAAAACCATCCCAAAAAAAAATCGATCTTTATTTTTTGGGGTGTTTTTTTTCTTGTATTTATCTTTATTGGCTTTGTTTTGGGACCTTTCAACCACTTGATCATTCTTTAAACTTTAAAATAGCATTGCCCCAGTCATCCCCTGAAGGGAAATTAATAATCCATCAAACGGATGTCTGATGTCACCCCTGTTGTTCAAGTGAGCAAATTTGGGGGTTTAAAAATTTTTCCCCAAAAAAAAAAAAACACAAAGTCCTGAAGTTTGGGGGGCCCCCACTTGGGGGCCTCCGGATCAACAGGCAATTCCTAAACCACTCAGGCCCCCTTCAAAAACCCCCTTCATGGTGACATTAAAAAGAAAAACAAAAGTGGCTGACAAACTTGGGTTTTAAAATTTTCTTAAGTAAACATAAAGTTTTTTTTTTAAAAAAATTTTTTGGGGGCAGAACTATATTCATTCATTGTCTTAGTACATACATTAAAAGAATGTAACAAAAAATTTGGGATAAATTTGTTCTTAATTTAAAATACAAAAATTATAAATTTTGGGTTAAATTTTTTGGGCTCCCTTTTTTTTTGGGTTTTGGGTTTTTGTTTTTGTTTTTTTTAATTTAAAAAAAACAAAAACTTATATCAATGTAAAAATAAAATTCCTTCAAAAAGGAAAAGAAAAAAAGGAAAATATTAACCCCTCAGTTGAGGGGTTCAAAATAAGTATAAAAATTTTAAAATTAAAAAAACGTCCAAATATAAAAATTTAAACCCTTTACATTTTAAAGGGATTAACCCCCTGGTCTTGGTTTTTAAAAAGTTTTCCCATTTGTTCACAACAGATCCCGGGTTTCTGCAAAAAATTGGGGTCTCCAGCTTGAAATCCCTTTCCCAAGGGTGCATTTTTTTACACAAACGGGAAGGCCCTTTAAATGTACGAATCAAGTTTTGGGGCGGGCTTTTTCTCATCCATTTGGTGAATTTTGGGGGCAGACCAACTATGGGGTTTTACCCCAAAAAAAAAAAAGGAATACAAAACTTTCCCCCTTCAAATTACAGAATGATTTGGGTTTAAAAAACTAACGAAAGATTTAAAATGGGAGAGGGTTTGTAAAGGAGGGAAAAACAGACAATGGAGGGTTTAAGGGGACAAAACCTTCTTTAGCACAGTACACAAATTTAAAGGGGGAAAAACCCATTTCCATTGAATTTGTGTATTGTTGTGCTGACGAAGGGTTTGTCCCCCAAAAAGCAAATTTTCTGAAATTTTTCCTAACAAGCCTCTCCAAATTTTTACTCTTTTTGTTAGTATTTTTACGATCACAGGCTTCAGGCCACCATAACCGTTTTCTACTTTTAGAATGTTTTTTTATACTTTAAAAAAGAAAAATTTTATTAAAAAATGCATTCCCAATTGGGAAAACCCCTGTTTTCCAAGCTTGGCCAGAGTATTGCAAAACAAATCGCTATTGATCTAGGTATGACCCTGCTTTTCGGGGTCGGAAGGTCCTGTCAAGGGTTTGAGGCCTTGCTCAGCGCATAGTTTTTATCCTGGAAAAGGGTCTTTACCCCAAATTCCTAACCGTACTCAGGGGTAAAAAAGAGTATCTTCTGTTTAAACAGCGAAAAACTCTGTCAGAAAAAAAATGAATATCGCATAACAAAGGGGGTCAAAGTTTCGTTCTACATTTACATTTTGCTGTTGGTCAGGGAAACCCCCGTAGAGCGCTTTGAGCATAAATTTAAAAGGATATTCGGGGCCCATATAAAAGCTCAATTTTTTTAAATTGCACAACATCAACAATTTTTCTAAAAACCAAAAAAATCAAAAGGGAAATGCTATTTTGAATCTTTTTAAAAACCTTTTTTTTTTGGGGGGAAAGAAATGTTTTCCCGAACATTTTTTATTCTTTTGAAAAAATGGTTTTTCTTTTTCCTCCATTGGCTTTTTTAAAAATTTGCTCTATCGATGACCAAATATTTGTTGATTTTCTTTCAAATTTGGAAAATTGGCTTTATTTTGTTTCCCACAATGACTTTTTCAACATTTAAGAGAATATTTTTTTTTAAACTTAAGAGAAAATAATTAAAAAATTAAAACTTGTGGGTTTTTTTTTCCAAATTTTAAAATTTTTATTTTTTTTTTTTTATTACATCTTTTGCACCTTAAAAAATAATGTAACAAAAAAACTTTAGTCATAAAAGAATATATTTTACCCCACGTCTCAAATTTGTATTTTTGGGGAAGGGATCTGACCCCAAAAAGGAATTTAAATCAAAATTATATGGGAAAAATTAATTTTTTAGGGGTTTGTGGGGAATGTAGAAATTATATCCATTGTTTTCCCCCAAAAAAAAATAAAAATAAATCCAAAATTTTTTTTATTTTTAATAATTTTTTGTTGTTTTTTGGCTGTAAATTTAAATTTTGAGTTCCCCAAACCATCCCAAAATAAAACCATTTTGAGGCCCAAAAATGGGAACAAATTGGAAAAAAAAACTGGATTTTAATCAAAGAAGAAAAATTTACGAAGTTAAAAAAAATCCCCCACTTACACCACACACACAAAACCCCCATTTTCACACACACACACACACACACACACACACACCCACACATTAAAAAACAAACAAACCCAAAAAAAAACTAAAAAAACCCCATCAGCAGTTCTGACTTTCCCTTTTTCTGCGCAGGGGTTTAAACCAAGACTAAGCATAAAGGTAGCTCCCTTTTCCCTCT
>NW_027625282.1:0-7188 GCF_034508935.2 Berghia stephanieae
AAAATTTGAATAAATTAACGCTGACAAAAAAAGGGTGAAAATACAATGGGATGTAGGAGCTTTGGGAATGTCTCCCCTTTACCTACGATTGAGGTCAATGAAAATCTGAAGCAGAGGCGAAAAATATCAAGTTTGTTGGGGCTAGAAGCTAGACAGATACAATTGACAGTTTGCCGACAACGTTTAATTAAATATTTCCCAGGGCATAATTATCACTTTCGATGCATAAAAACGCCGTAATATCAGCAGAAATATTAGTTGACGTTGTAATCGGTGAAACTTGTTTAAAAAATTTGTGTAAATCCAATACCTTCATGTGATCAAGTGAATAATTCACTATGAAATGCCACGATTTGCTGAAAAGTGCTAAACAACCACCACATGTATGCACTACCCAACCACAAAAACACCACACACACAAACCACACACAAACATACACGCAATTAGAACATACTACTACATAACAACACTGATCACCGCGAAATCAACAACCAACGGAAGTAATAATATACTTGATGTCATAAATAGATGACGCAAACGGGACAACTTTTTACAGTGACGAAATTGGTTGTTTTTGAAGTGTTAATGTCGTCGGTACGTATTTTATGATATCTGTGTCATCAACGAACTTTAAAAACTGACTTTAAATTAAAAAAGAAATCAAGTTATCTGTTTATCTTTTTCTGTAAAAAATAATTTCTAATTTTCAATCTTTCAGTAGAGTTGTTCACCGTATCAATTTTTTTATTGACTCAAATAAGCACAATGTTCTCCATAATGCTATATTTTAAAAGAATATTATATATATATATATATATAAAAATATATTTATATATATTTATTATATATATAATAGAAGAGAGAGAGAGAGAGAGATAAAGAGCTAAAAGGAGGAACGGGAAAATGAAGAGGGAAGAAAGAAAGAAAGAAGAGAGAAGAGAGAGAGAGAGAGAGAGAAGGGAGAGAGAGAGAGAGAGAAAAGAGAGAGAGAGAGAGAAAAGAGAAAGAGAGAGAGAGAGAGAAGGGTTGTGTGAAGGAACTTTATGAATGAAATATTTCATCACATACAGAGACAGAAATCTGAGGAACGTCTTGGATTTGAATGGAAATACAAATCGCGTTACTTCTTGACGCTTGAGGCCATTATAATCCATTAAGTTAAAAAAACAAAAACAAATGCATCATTAGAGACTTGGCTATCCAAACTGTGCTCTCTTTGCCATCAAATTTTGGATAATATCGATTTAAAGAACTTTTTTTCGTTCAAAATAGGGATTTCTCTGATTTTGGGGTTATGTCAATAAAACTCATTTGTTTCAGACACAAATTTTTATTTCAAACAAAGAAAACATTTTTTTATGTGACCCACCGTCCAACTCGGTGTTATATGGGTTGATTTCCTGCTAACGATTACTTTATTGATTTCTTTGGCTTACCAAAAAGCTCACAACATTTGCCAACCGAAATATCGTACCAATACACAATATGTGTAAACCTTTAACGTTTATAGTCTGATTGATACATTTAGTGAGAACTCTAAAAAAAAGGGGTGCTAAAACAATTAACAAAGAGCAATGACCTCAATTGGATTAAGTTGTCTGACGTCACGCCGCCCGCAACGGCGGGCCATCTTGGTTCTAAACAAAGAAAATCATTATTTATATTCTTCAGCTGCTAGCACTTTTCTTATGTCTTGTGACCAAATGTGTAAAAGTCAAAACATGATGAAATTTATGGGGTTTTTTCCCTCTGGATATACTTTTATGCTCGCCGGAGAAATATTTCATACTGCGTCCGCCATTGTTCCGTAGTTTTAGAGCCAGTGTTGCTAAGTTACCATGCGTCATTGGGAAGGGAAGTGACTTACGACTGTTGAATCCTATTCGTTCTACCTTTTAGCAATAAGATGATCTTGGGTTACATTTTGGGGACGATGGTATTCTTCCCTCGAAGTAGATCAAAGCTGGATTCTGATGCTTGAACGAATTCCGCGGACCTCAAAGGGCCATGGCCATTGCCATAGGTTTTCTATGTATTAGGCATCATCTGTTTCTACCATATCCCACTGTTTCTATTTTCTACCATAGCACAATGCAAGAACGTCTGGAGCCACAGTTCCATTGTCCATTTCGGATAGAATATGCATATGGACAGCGGGGCTCAGCAGTCCGGTCTTTGCTTCGTACCCATAAAGGGACCGAGTTCAATGACCTGCCGCGCTGTGTGGCCGTGAACAAGTCACCCCACTTTGCGCGCTGCACTGCGGCTGACGCCTGAATTATTCCAGTCTCCCCTGGAGTAGACCCTAAAGACAAATTTCCCCATGGGTTGAATAAAGGGAATTAAATTTAAATTTCAATATGAATTCTTAGAGTGAAAAAATTGATCATTCGTTTTTTGGCATCTGGTAATCCTAATAAGCCTTTTTGATGTGATGGGTAACAAAACCTTTTATTTATTTTTACGGGGAAATTTGTCTGTATACATTTTGTATGAAGAAAGGAAAACCGAAATAAACCAAGGCGACTTGCTCAATGCAAACAGTCAAAAGTGTGTGTGTGTGTGTGTTTTGGTGTGTGTGTGTGTGTGTGTCGAACCGTAGCCTCCGTAAACTTGGAAACCTCCATTTTGAGCGCCCTTTGCTAAGGTGAGGGTCATTTAAATGGGCTGATATTTGAATAATCAGTTTTCCGGGTCAAACTTTAAATACATTTTTTTTCCGGGTACGGCAGTTAACTGGTTAAAAATACGTCACAATACAGGCAACAGTTATAAAAAAAATTGAAATCTGAGTTACTGTTAATATTAACATTGTTCAATGTAACAGGAATCCCAATATTTAACCCTTTGAATACAGCTTACTGTTCATCATATTTTGGGGGTCGTAGCCGTATTGGGTGGTACCTTTGGTGGTCTCGTCGTATTGTGGGGGTCGCGGCGTATTGTGGCGTTGTTTGGTGGTCGTCGTCGTTTGTGGTGTATTTTGGTGGTCGTCGCCGTATTGTGGGGGTATTTTGTGGTCGTCGCCGTATTGTGGTGGTTATTTTGGTGTCGTCGCCGTATTGTGGTTATTTTGGTCGCGTCGCCGTATTTTTGGTGTATTTGGGGGTCTCGCCAATTGAGTGGTATTTTGGTGGCCTTGTAATTGTGACGTAATTCTTGGTCACTGGGTTTTGGACAATGAGGTCACAAAGGCTACGGTCGAATTATTCACTTTCAGTATTGAAGACCCTTTTGTTAACCATTAACCCTTTAAACGTTAGGCTATAATGCAGTCTGGTTGAATGGAACGTCGCGTTCAGGAAAAAAAATATATAGATGCAAAAAAACCTTTAAGTTGCTTATGTTTTTTAACTAGAGAAAGACAGTTCCACGTTAGCTTATAAAAACATCACGAGCAAAGTTAAAACTTAGAAAAGGTGTCCATAAGATCGTTTTGGCACAACCCCATGTTGCTTATGTCTACATTTGCGACATGCCGAACACTCGTCCCTGAGGGTGGATATGCGTATGGACTAGACCTAAAGTCACGATTGGGCCCGTCTGAAGCACAAATCAGTAAAGCCTATTCAAATTAAGATTTACTTTGGGAAGTAGTTCCTAAGATGAACAAAAAAAAACAACCCCCCCCCCCCCAAAACAAAAAAACAAAAAAAAAAAAAAAAAAAAACCCCGTAGCCACGAATTTCATCTAGTTAGCGGGGGGCCCCCGTGAAACGAAAGTCAAATTCGGAAAGGTTTTCCCAAAAACCCGGATCAAAAGTCCCCGGGGGGGTCCCGGCTGGGAAACCCCTTTTGTCTTTTTCTTTTGGGGTCCATTCGAGGGGGGGCCCCAAAAATTAGAAAAAGCAAAGTCTTTTGGGGAAAGCGGGGAGAAACTATTTTATTTCAAAATCAAAATTTTTTCTTTTTTAACATAAAAAATTTTAAGACATTTAAAAATTAAGACGTTAAACTTTTAAAAAGGGGTAATTTGATTTTTGTCAATTTAATTGTTTTTGAAAAGAAGTTAAAATGGGGGGCGGGGACCGAAGAAAAAATTTTTTAAAAATTTTCCTTATAGACACGAAAAAATTTTTAAACCAGTATTGTGAAACTCTGGAAAAAAACAGTTTTTTTGGCCCAATTTTGGGGCCCAAAGAAAACATACCCTTTTCAAATACCCGATCGATTTTTAAATGCCCCTTTTTCGGAAAAAACCCTTCGCAAAAGTCCTAAAAAGTCTCGGGTTTTTAAAATTTTTTTTACAATTTAAGAGTCAGTTTTTTATCAAACAGCCCTTTTTTTGAAGTAAAATTTTATGTCAGAATAAAAAAAAAAAAGAAAAACTGTTCTAACGTCTTAAATTGTTATGTAGACTTGTTTTTTAAACCCCGGGACTAGAGAAGGTATATTTATCTGATTTTTTTTTTTAAGTTAAAAAAAAAAAAAAAACAAAAAAAAAACCCCCCAAAAAAAACGAGTAAAAAGAATTGCCCCCCAAAAAAGGAAAAAAAATTTTTAAAACCCCTTATGATAGAAAAAAATTCCCTTTTATACATTTTCACAGCACGACGATTTCACACTTCAAGACATAAGAAAGCAGGCGAAGAAAGAAAGGTGTTTTAAATTTGTTGTTGTGACATTGTCCCCCTAAAAAGGGACATCCACCACCACAACACAAACACACACACACCGCCCCGGCTCTCCCCCTCCCACCCAACCCCAAACACCCCCCAAAAAAAAAAAAAGACCCAAAACAACAAATTTGATCAAAAATTAAAAATTGTTTTTTCAAATCAGTGACAAAAAAATTGGAAAGTCATCACTTTATTTGTTTTAACAAACGCCAAAATGTGGGTTAATTACCTTTTTTTTTGCCAAAATTGAGACTTTAAAAACCCTTGGAAAAATAAATTTTTTTTTTTAAAACAAAACAAAAATTTTAGGGGGTTTTATTACAGCGAAAATTTTTCCCCACTAAACCGCCCTAAAAAGGGCTTTACAAAAGGGCCCCGAACCCCGCTGGGAACATGTTTTTTAGAACAAAAAATAAAGCCTTTTTTAGGTGATATTAAAAATATTTTTTTTGACAAAACTTTTTTACCAAATTTTTTTACCCACCTTTTGTTTTGGGGGGAAAGGAAAATTTTTAGAAAAAAGCCCTTTTTCCAAAGGGACCCGAAAATTTCCCGGGAAAACCTTCCATCAGGTTGTGAAAACCTTTTTTTAATTTAAAAAATCATTGATGTGGTTTTTAAATTTTGTAGTGGGGGGAAAAAGAATACTCCAACCCCAAAAAAAAATTTTGGGGCCCAAAAATTTTTGGTAAAAAACACCCCTCCAAAGATTTAAAATTGATTATTAAACCCAAAATGGACACATAGACACTGGCAAGCCTTTTTTAATTCATTTATTAAATTGGGGTATGGAAAAAAAGACTCCATCCCCCCCCCCCCCCCCCCCGTCCCAAGAACCTGTCCAAAAATTTTTTTAAACTAAAATTTTATTCGAAGATTAATTTTTAAAAAAAACAAAAAAACCGGGGTTTTAATTAAAGTTTATAGAACCTTAAAAAGTTAAAGAAATAAGTAAATGACGTCAATTTTTATTCATTTAAAACGATATACGTGGAAAAAATAGAGGACAACTCGAACAAGATTTCCATACTTTTTAGAAACCCCAGGGTTTTGAGGTGAGTCAAAAGTTTAAAGGGACTCTGTTTTTACTTTTTTAAAAAAAATTAAATTTTTTTGCTTTCATCTACCCCAAATTGAAAATTGGCAAATTTGAAATGGGTGCATTCTAAACTCGTCAATCCCCCAAAAATTTTTTAGGGGATGTAAAACGTCCCCGTAAAATGAGTGGTTTGGAACTTTGAGCAAAATTTCCCACATCTTGGCTTCTTCATCATCTTCAAAACGTTTTCTTCCCGTTGCCTCCTTCATGGACCAAAAATATGAAAGTTTCGAAGTCCCAAGTCTAATAAATAAGGAGGATGAGACAGCGTTTGTCCTTAAGAAATGACGCGATTACCTCCCTTGTCCTGCACTTGTGCCCTGGACGGGCATTTTCATGGGAAAACAGTTCTTGTACCATCTCCGAGCCCGGGTCAGAGTCTATAATATGTACCGTTCATATTGACAAGGTTCCCTGTGTTTACACTTCTATGTCCCAAAACACTGTTGCATAATTTTTCCCCCTGATTTCTCAGTTTTTAAGTATTTGTCATTGGAAAAGGGGGATTTGCCATTCCATTGATTGTCTTCTCGGCTCAATTCAAAATATGAAACCCCCGGTTTTCATATCCAGTGATTATTCTATTGAGAAAGCTGCCATCTCTCCCATTTAGCCGAGAACTCAGGACAGCAATCCACCCGTTCCCGCTCGTGATCAACTGCCTGGGTGCACAACGACTGCAGACCTTTGAGAATCCCAATGATATCGAATGATTTGGGCACTTCCAGGACTGATTTCAATGTCCCTTTTCACCTCATCTGAGATGTTCTTCTGTCCCGACCGATCAATGCTTCTGTCTTTATTTGATTTACTGATGCACGGCGACCATCACGAGGTTTTTCAGATTAAAAACATGGTTGAAGGAGTGTCAGGTAGGATTTGGAATTGCATCCCAATTTCTTCTAAATGATGAATATACAGTTCAACCCACCTAAAAGCACTGCCTCTACCCAGTGCCTTATATTCCACAGCCTTTGAAATTATTACTCGAGGTTTCTTTTCGAAAACAAGAAATTTAATGACACTTCCTGTCGCTGACTGACACCCACGGGGGGGACATTTGGGAAATGACATAACTTGATGGGAATAAAAATTTTCAACTTTTGGTTTAAAGGGGTACATGTGTAAGTTCAATTGAGCCAAATATGAAAAAGAATGAACTCATGCGATTTGTCCCCAATACCCTTTGACTCAGCCTCGTACAAACCAAACAACTCATTTGTTCGAAATGGTGAAGCACAATCTTCAAAAATGCTGTGCATATTCCGAACTAGGTGTGGAGATTTCAAGAACGCAAAAATAGAAATCCACTGGGAGAAAAATAATATGGCTGTCATAATTTTAAAATCTCTTTGCCCATATCTTTGCTTCTCCAACACTTTGTATATTTAAACATTGCTAAAATAACAACGATAGGAAAAATTGATATAGCAATACATTTTTAAATTTTTAAACACGGGTGCAAAAAT
>NW_027625283.1:0-7186 GCF_034508935.2 Berghia stephanieae
GGACGGATTTTTTTCTAATTTAGATTAAGATAGTTAAACGTACTCGGGCTTTGTTATTGTTTTGCCATCCGCATTATGATAATGCTCACAAACTGTATCAACCTGACTATAACGTTCATGGATACAAAACAGTTGTGTGTTGTCCGTTATACTTCCGATGGCAATGTTATGAGCTTCTTAGCCAAGCGCATACTATCTTTACTGGTCGACAATACATACCGAGCTCTACCCGAGATTTTTTACGCCCGTAATCCAAAGAATCTGCCTTCGGAAATACTCCTGACAAATAATATTGAAATCAAAAATAGTTAAATATTTCAAAAACTGTGAACACTTTCACGATGTGTGGGTCATTTTGAGCACAATTTACAATGTGACCAATGACCTCGAGCAAATGGAAATTTATATAGATAGTATGCAGATGACGTCACTCAGGCCTTTGTTATTGTTTTTGCCATCCGCGTTGTGAGTTGTTCTCATTTAAACGGTATTAACCAGACTATAAAAGTTCATGGTTACACAGAGTTTGTGTGTTGGTCCGTTATACTTCCGGATGGCATGTTGTGAACCCCTTTGGGCCAAGCGCATTCTATCTATAGATCGTATGAAGTTGATGTCACTCGGGTCTTTGTTATTGCTTTTTGCCATCCATGTTTATGAGTAATTCTCACTAAACTGTATTAACCAACAAAAAACGCCCAAAGTTACACACAAATTTGTGTGTTGGTCCGTTATACTTCGGATGGCAGTGCTGTGAGCTTCTTAGCCAAGCGCAACTATCATAGATAGAATGAAGTTGACGCCCTCGGTCTTGTTACAGTTTTTGCCATCCGTGTTTATGATATTCTCGCTAAACTAAATCAACCACTTTTATCCTTTAAAGTTACATATGGTTTTGTGTCTAGTTTGTTATTCTTGGGATGGGAATGTTATGATTTCTTAGACGACGCATATATCTATTTAATTTACTCACAAACATGGGCTGACTAGATTCGACTGTTTGGCATGTTCGAAAAATGGCTATGGCCCGTACCCCTTTTATGGCGTTGACATTCCAAAGGTGAAATCTGACACTTTTGTGAAAGGCCAGATTGGGGGTGGAAAACCCTTCGACGTTACGGGCATGAAAACAACTCACTGCTTTGACATCGTACACTTGATAAAACTACATTCTCTGACAGGGGGGACAACGGCGAGTATAAAAAGGATTCAGTAGTCTGATGTCACGCCGCTTGGCAACGGCGGCCATCTTGGTTCAAACAAAGAAAATCATTACTTTTTATTTAGCATGCGGCTAGAACTTTTCATATGTTTTGTGATCAGAATGTGTAAAAGTCAAAACATGATCAAATTTTTGTTTTTTTTTTATCTCCTCTGGATACGCTTTTATGCTCGCCGAGGAAATAAATTTCATACAGGCGTCCGCCATTGTTCCGATAGTTTAGAGCCAGTGTTACTAAGTTCCATGCGTCATTAGGGAAAGGGAAATGACGTTACGATTGTTGAAGTGTATTTATAGACCCGTAAAAAACCAATCGGTCAGTGAACGTGGAGGGGAAACACAGTCTTCGATTGGAGCAAAAGAATGAAATGAAACTGACTTCACTGTGATGATCGTTCTCACCAAAATCTATCTAAATTACAGACCCTTTAAAATTTAAAAATAAGCCCTGGTTTTTGTGGAAGTTAGAAGCCTTCATGAACTTTAAATGACACAAGGACTTTTTGTGACAGCATGTTTCGGTCAGCGATTGGTCATTGTTTCAGCGTGACACAATGGTATGTTTACACCTTTTTAAACAAAACAGGGGGTTTACATCTGTTAAGAAATATCCAATCGTTGGACAGCAATAAATCATGTGATTGATGACTCGTTGGACAAAAACCTGAATATAGATCGCCAACCCGGGGGTTACAATTAATTTTTCGGGCAAAGCTGTTGAGCGTAACGCAAACCATCAATAGAAACAGAATCAACACATACGGTCTTATCCCTTTCCACACCAAATCCAGGAATATCTCTCACATTCGTTTTGATTCAATGGGGATTTTTCTTTTTCAGATTTAGTTGTAAATCACAAAATTTTGGAAAATCTTTGTTCTAGTCGTAATAACTTGATGTTTTTTTGTAAAGCTTGTTTTTCTGACAAAATCATGTATGGTAGACGACTGTGTTCTTTTTTTTTGCTTCGGAGTTAAAGTGTAAAAGAAATCAGTGTTTGTGTTGAATAGCTAGATATGACGTCTTGGGAAAAAATCATGAAAATGTTCGGTATGGAGAGAGAGAGAGAGAGAGAGGAGGAGAGAGAGAGAGAGAGGGGGAGAGAGGGGAGCGAAAAGAGAAGGAGGGGAAAAGAGAGAAGAGCGAGAGAGAGAGCGAGAGCGAGAGAGAGAAAATAGAGATAAAAGATAGATAGATAGAGAGAAGAAGAGAGAGAGAGAGAGAGAGAGAGAAAAGAGGGGAGAGAGAGAGAGATTAACCAGATCCATAACACTCGATAGTGCCAAAGTTCTTGTATTTTTACCGCGTGGATACGTTGAAGACCACAAAGGTCATAAGAAATTCAAGATTCAGATGAACTCGACTGCCCCAAAAACTTGAAATGGGGGAAAGTCTCAGACACGGGATATGGAGCAAGGACTTGTATGGCGCCTCCGTAAAGCACACGTTATAAAACACTCATTCGATCTCACGTATTCAGACACTGGTTGCAACTCACGGGGTATTGATGCTATGCGGAAAGGGTGAAATAATCACATCATCCCCACTCAGATTAAAGAGCCAACACAAAAAAACGGTGGGGACACAATTGATGTTTTAGTCTAATTTTTTGTGTGAGAAATAATCACTTACATCGGTCGAGAACTATTAGCAAAGACTGGCGACGTCAACTTCGTTCCTTCCATAGAACCGTAAACAAAAATCAAATGATTTTCATGAAAAAGAATGTATATACAAAAACAGGGTACGGATACAGCAGCCTCAATTTACACCTACGATGGCATCTGAGTCCTTGTTGACACAGGGGCCTAGGAGTAAAAATTCCGATCTAATGTTGACAGATGCCAATGTTTACACGACGTAAAAATGCGAATTTCTTATTTATTGAGATGGTGACATGAAGTTTTATAGATAGTATGGGGCTTGGCTAAGAAAGCTCACAACATTGCCATCCGGAAGTATAAGGACCAACACACAAAACTATGTGTAACCTTGAACGTTTATAGTCGGGGTTTAAAACAGTTTAGTGATAAGTACTCATAAATGCGGATGCCAACAAACAATAACAAAGCCTGAATGACGTCAACCTCGTTTTTATCTATAGATAGTTCAAAGATGACGTCACTCAGGTCTTTGTTATTGTTTTTTTGCCGTCCGCGTTTATGAGTAATGCTCACTGAACTGTATTAACCAGACTATAAACGTTCATGGTACACACAGTTTTGTGTGTTGATCCGTTATACTTCCGGATGGCAATGTTGTGAGCTTCTTTGCCAAGCGCATTACTATCTATAATAGAGAGGACAATGTTTTGATTTTTTTTGCCAAGCACACAGTATCTATAGATAGTAAGAGATGACGTCACTCAGGCCTTTGTTATTGTTTTGCCATCCGCGTTTGTGAGTTGTTCTCACTAAACTGTATTACCCCGACTATAAAAAATTCATGGTTACACAGAGTTTGTGTGTTGGTCCGTTATACTTCGGATGGCAATGTTGTGAACTCCTTGGCCAAGCGCATTCTATCTATATTTTTCTTATGATTATCTTGTCGTGATTGTAGCTGCTAAAGTGTTCATTCTTCCAGGCGTCTGTCTATTGTCCTTCAATCACACTTCACACCCTGGTTTTTTTTCCTGAGTATTATGATATCCGTCACCTGTTTTCTTTCCATCTCTCAAAGCGCTTCAAAACATTTCTTTTCATCCCATTCGACCGTCAACAAAAACCGTAATTATTAGATTTGCTCAAAGTGCTGGGAGGTGGTCTGTGTATGATAATCGTTTCCAGCAATTCCACAAAGTGTTAGATGGTACATCTGTAATGGTTGTCTTTATTTTCCAGTCTTTTTGGCATTTATCAAAAGTCAATATTTATGTTTTGTAAATGTTGCTGTTGAAGCTTGAAGAAATAAATAACATGTGAAATTGAATGTAAGCTCAATGTAATATCGAAACAGATAAAATGGACGTTTGGTTTTCCTCTTTACAAAAAAAGAAAAGGATGATGAAACACGACAACAAATGAGATAATGTTGTAGTGGCGTTTTTTAAGGTAAAAAACGTCCATTTTATAAGGCATTTAAACGATAATTCCTATATTAAGCCTTTAGTGAGATAAGATAATAATATAAGATAAGAAAAGATAAGAAGAACTTTTATCTCCCCCCCGTTTTTCACTACAGCAATTAAATGAATGCGTTTTTTTCCCTGATCTTCCCTGCTCAGAGATGATTAAAGATAATATTATGAGCCCATCATAGGGGCCAGTTCGACGTGCACTTATTTGAGGTCTGAAAACCCAATTCCCTATGGGCTCATTGTTGTAAATGGAAATGTCCAAAATTAACGCAAATATAGCTGTTACAAAATTTTTAAACTAGGCCCCTAGGGGGGTTCGGATGTCAGACCTGCATATATGTACACGAAGTGGCCAAGTAGTTATGGGATTGCAATGTGACCCGCATGTCCGGGCTCTTGCCGCTTCATGCCCTTTCGTTCTTTCCTCGTGCAAAATTATTAACCCCCAATTTTCTCACTTGGGGTGATTCCGTGAATCAGACATCTTTTTGATGAATTAAACTATATTCCATCGGGAAAGCCTTGGCGACGGGATCTTAGTGTCGTGGGGGAAGGGATTAATTAAGAAGATGTCAATAACGTAGGAAAAGAATATTGTAAACCGGAACGAACTCATTGCCAGGGATAAAAGGTCATCTGCCAGATTTGCCAAAAAACCCAGAACGCCCCTATAAAATTTTTTTTGGGACCAAAGTTTCCACCAGCTCCCCAAACACCCGCCGTGTGATATGACGTCGTGGTGTTGACAGTTGACTCCACTGTTGTATTGTTCCCCTGCTCTCATCGCCGTAAAACAACTCGTGGGTGCATTTAGGTATCTCATGGTGGGCCCCGTGTTTTCAGGATAAGGGGCAGAGGGTAGAAGATCATATAGATAGTAAAGCGCTTGGCTAAGAAGCTCACAACATCCATCCGAAGTATAACACAACACACAAACTATGTGTACCTTGGACGTTTAAATTTTTGGATAATACAGTTAAGTGAGAATTACTCATAAACGTGGGTGGCAAAAAACAATAACAAAGACCGAGCGATGTTTTCTTCTTTTCTTACTGCCGTATTCTGGAAAAACCCAACGTAAAAGTTTTGGGCCAGAAAACTCGTCTTCAATATCGATCGGTTTAAAGACCCCCATCTTGGCAAAACTCTCAAACCTGGACTTGGAGAAGTAATACACATGGGCACAGTGCAAGGCTTGGAACAATAAACTGGAAAGATCCAGATGTTGACCCAAAAGTCTTGAGAGCATAAGTCAGGAGATGGTGAAACGAAAATGACGTCATTTAATCTACCATATATATATATATATATATATATAAAAATTTATATATATATATATATAAATAGTGTTGTGTGTGTGTGTGTATGTGTGTGTGGACTGTTATTTTCTATTAAAAGTATGAAATAACTGCCTCTTCTTTTGGCGGGCCCTAATATGATAAACTAACAGATAAGAAAAGGGAAGAAATAAAAGGAAAAAAATTATAAAACTAGAAAAGCTACAATATCTAATTTTCTTAAAGAGCTGTTTACGATTTCATGCTGATTATATTTCTTTTTGTATAACCCTTTCCCTCTCCCCCCCCCCCCCCTCTCTCTCTCTTCTCTTTCTCTCTCCTCTCTCTGTTTCTTTCTTTTCTCTCTCTCCTCTCTCTACTCTCTATCTTTCTATACACACACACACAACCACACACACACATATATATATTTAAATATATATATATATATATATATATATATATATATATATATATATAACTTTTGATGAGAGCGACATACTCGAAACAATATTGTAGAATTGGTCAACTTATGCTTAACATATTTTATAAATTTTCATCTTATAAAAAAGGGTAGAGTACTATTATGTCATGGTTTTTGTTTATGAAAATTTTACAATATTTTTAAAAATATTTTCATTAAAATATATATATTTTTTTTTTAAAAAAATAAAAAATTGAGCTTTTATATAGCGCAATATCCACTTAACTAGCTCAAAGCCTTTACAAGGGGTCCTGGTCAACAGCAACATTTAACCTGTAGGACGAGACATGACGCCTTTTAGGCGATATACAATTTTTCGGACAAAGACAACGCTGTTAAACGGCCAGGTACTCTTTTTACCCTGAGTAGGTGGGGAATGTGAGTAAAGAGTCTTTTCCAAGGACTCAACTATGCATGAGCGAGGCTCGAACCCAGGACCTTCCGATCCGAAAGCGAGTTTTCATACCCCTAGACCAATAGCCGCACTATATTTATTTATTATTGTTTTTGCTGTAACGTGTTACATATTATCTTATTTAAACCAATCTTTTTTTTGTACATGAATTGTGACACGCCCCAGGTTTTATCCACACGATAAACTCCATCGATAACATCCATGTGTACACACAACGGTGTTTATCATTGGCTGGGATACGAGGGGGGAGATAACGTCTTTTTTGAAGTGTGGTTTTTCTTGTTTTACTTTTGGGTTTTCTTATAAAAAATACGTTTTATTCGTCATTGAATAGGATATTAATTTTATTCCAAACTGCATTCTCATTCACCCACCACCACCATCATCCTCATCATCTCATCATCATCATCATCAACATCTTTATCAAACATCATCATCATCTCATCAACAAAAACATCTCATCATCCATATCCATCAAATCAGTATAACATCCTTACTGTCACCCCATCCATAACACATTAACCATCCATCATCATTCATCAATCAAAACAGACAACCTTTAATCATCCTCATTACTCACATCATCTCAAAATCATACACATCTTTTCATCATCACATCATCATCTCAACCATCACCTCCATCATCATTATCATCCCCATCCCCATCATCCTATCACATCATCACCATAAACATCATTTATCATCATCT
>NW_027625284.1:0-7185 GCF_034508935.2 Berghia stephanieae
TAAATCGAGCTTTAATAGTGCATTAAAACGTATATCTTTGCCTTTATTAAAATACGGTTCAGGATCAAAAGTAACATCTCACAGGTTAAGGATGTGGTGTCCGAAACCAATAGTTTATAGTGTTTAACTCTTTCCTTACCAGCCATTATTAGAATTTCCCCCGAATATTCACACCCACCCGACACAAAAATAGACTTTTTTTTTTCTTACTCAAACAAAAAAGTAACAAGTGCATTCTATATAGAATGTTGGTCAGCAAAATGAGCTCTACAAAACAGTATTTAGTATTTATTGCATTCTATATATATATTAGTGCATTCTATACAGAATGTTGGTCACGAAATGAGCTCTACAACACAGTGTTTAGTATTTATAGCTGTAATCAAAGCAGTTCTTTAAATTTTGTCATGTACAAGAGAAATCAGAATGAAAAAATTTTGGTTGAATCGTAACGAATGTGACAATTATTCTATGGTTGGTAAGGAGAGGGTTAAATATTCCAATCAATTCTACAATTTTGTATTTTCATATTTTTTAAAACGAAAAATTGTCAATTCAAATTCTTGAGCCAAGGTTGGGACACATTTTTACGTCGCAAAACATTCCCGCCAATAAAGAAATGGTACTCTATTTAATTTCTCTGGTCAAAACAACGAGCTACGGGACGACTAACGACGACAACAACCAACACAACAACAACAACAACAACAGCAACAACAACAACAACAACAACAATATTACTTCTATCTCTCGATAGAAGCGATTAAAGCAACTCAAGGACGAAACCAGCCTAACATTTGCATTAGAGAGTGTATATTGCTCTATATAAAAGCTGAGGCGCCCTAAGTTAGCACACAATTAAATGCACACGATAGAAACAATTATCGGGAATAAGAGGAACAGCCGAAGCTGCAAAGTCGAATGACATCGAAAGCGGAAGGCTTAAGGTCAGCTATAAGTCAAGTCAAAAACACGCTGCTACTGCCTGATAATCATTTTATTCCTAGGTATAAGAGTATAGATATAATGATCTTGGCTAAGAAGCTCACAACATTGCCACCCGAATTATAACGGACCAACGCGCAAAACTATGTGTAACCATGAATTTTATAATCTGGATAATTAGTTTAATGAAAATAACTCATAAACGTGGATGGCAAACAAAAACAAAACAAAGACCTGGCTGACGTCATTTTAATTCTATCTATATATTATAGTAAAGCTCATTCGAGAACTAGACCTTTGCGCTGTCAACATAGGGATTGGGGACCTAAATGTCTGAAAGCTAGTGTCATACAACAAAAAAACATTTAAAAAGCTTGAGCATGCATATAGCGCAATATCCACTAAACGTGCTCAAAGGAACTATCATAACATTTCCTTTTTCCAGATTTGCAAGGAAAGCGCCAGCAGTTTGAAGCGCCGAGGAAGTTGCCCAGGTGTTCCACGAGATCGGTAATTGTTTTCCTAGCACTGGGTCATCTAGACTATGCCAGGGACTGCGGAAAGAAGGCGCTAAAAGCCGCTTTAGAAGCAGACATCCACTACTTCAAGTTTCAGTCTTGGTTCTCATTGCCGTGTCTGAATGTAAGGAATTTTTGGTGTCATCATCATCATCATCATCATCATCATCATCATCATCATCATCATCATCATCATCATCATCATCATCATCATCATCATCCTTATGTCATCGACATTATTCTCATTATCATCGTGGTTGTCGTGACGGTCATCATCATCATAGTCGTCGTCGTCATCATCATCATCATCATCATCATCATCATCATCACCATCATCATCATCATCATCATCATCACTTCATTACATCAATCATCATCATCACTAAGATCATTACCTATAATGCATATATATGACCCATCGTCTCAAAACGGTGTTATGTCGGATACACTATATAGGCTACTGAGTATTCATTCCATAGCCACAAGAATGAAAACTGAGGTTATTTTCTCTTCGTTATGCTGGAGAAAAGATGGTATTTCTTTTATTACAAAACACTGGAAGTTAGTATTTCTCATTATTTTGTTTCTAAATTCACTTTTCGCGGTCCTACTCGACACCAACACACAAACTCTGTGTAACCATGAACTTTTATAGTCTAGTTGATACAGTTTAGTGAGAACAACTCACAAACGCGGATGGCAAAAACAATAACAAAGGCCTGAGTGACGTCATCTGCATACTATCTATAGCTCAGTTGGTAGAGACACGTCGTTTCACACACAAAAGGATCGAGATCGACCCCGGTGAGGTCAAGATTGTTTTTTTTTTTCTGAACCCCCCCCCCCCCCCCAACCAAACCCTGTCCACCAAGCAGTATTTGGGTAGTTGGGAAATTGTTAAATCAGACAGAAGATACTTTGCGATAGACTAGCGCCCTATCCAAAGGGTAGCAAGCAATTGCTATTGTACGAATCATCCTGTTTTTTTATAGAGGGGAAACCCGAAACGTCAATTTTATCTGTTTTCGTAATTAAATTCAAGCTTACATTCAATTTCACATTGTGTTATTTATGAGTTTGTGATTTGTCGTTGTGGATCCATTTATCTATTTTTTTTTTGTCTCCAGCTCGACTGAAGCATCATGACGAAGCCTACAAGGCGTTTGAACAAGCATTGGAGCTGGCACAACAGAAAGGTTAGTCTGATCATTTATGTGATGCTAAATACTTCTAGATAGCTGTGGGCTGTAAAAAGTTTTTTGGAGTCTTTGTTTTTGTTTTTTTATTAAAAAATACAATCAAAGTATAATCATTGATGATAATATAGATAAACAATCAAATAATGAACAAAAATGATTATAACAGCTTCAAAAAAGAACAAAATACCAAAACACGGAACGTTTCGGGCTCAAAACCCTTCTTCGGCCAACAACAACAAAAAAATAAAGACATAAATACATTATTTAATGCATTTATTTATAAATTGTTGTTGGCTGAAGAAGGGGTTTGAGCCCGAAACGTTTCCGTGTTTGGTATTTTGTTCTTTTTTGAAGCTGTTATAATCATTTGTTGTTTATTATCTGATTGTTTATCTATATTAATCATCACTGATTTTTACTTTGACAGTATTTTAAAATAAAAAACAAAAACAAAGACTCTAAAATAAAAAAATACAAAAAAAAAATAAAATAAAAAAAAAAAAAAAAACACCTCCCCCCCCCCCCCCCCCCCACAAAAAAAAATATCATAAAAAATTTAAAAAATTGAGCTTTTATATAGTACAATATCTACTAAAAGTGCTCAAACCCTTTACAAAGGTCCCTGAACAACATGTAGAATGAAAATTGACGATAGGCGATATTACATTTTTCCCCCCGACCAAGACAACTCTATTACCGGCCAGGAACTCATTTTACACCTGACTACGGTGAGAGAATGTGAATAAATAGCCTATTCCAAGACTCAACAACGCGTCACACAAGGCTCGAACCAAGAACCTTCCGATCAAAAAGCGAGTGTCACACCACAAGACCACATAGCCTGATAATAGATTAGCATAATGTGTCAGTAAAAGGCCCTATTTTACGAGCACGTTTAGTGGATATCCTCTATACAAAAACTCATTTTTTAATTAAAAAAAAAATAATACCATATTGCGCAGTTGGTCACATTTATACTGTAAATCAAATACCAGATTTAAATTTTCAGAAGTGGATAAATAAAGTTAATCTTGTCTTATCTATCTTAAAATAGACCGTTTTATCTTATCTTTAAATGGACCATTTTATCTTATCTTAAAATAGACCATTTTATCTTATCTTAAAATAGACCATTTTATCTTATCTTATAATAGAACATTTCAGCTTATCTTAAAATAGACCATTTTATCTTATCTTATAATAGAAGATTTTATCTTATCTAAAATAGACCATCTTATCTTTTCTTAAAAGAGACCGTTTTAATTCATATCCAGAGAAAGAGTTTTATAATACGATATACACATCTATTTTTACTTTATCTCTATCCAGATGACCACGAAAGCATTACGGTGATCCTTTTTGCTATGGAGCATCTCAGCAAAACAATCACATCAATCATGAGAAAAAGAGCCATGCTAAGCGAGAGGCTCATGAGCCGTAGTAAGACTCAAACTATCATTGACCTGAACAAGAGGCCACACGCAGCTCGCATCAAGAAGAAGAAGAAGCGTCTGAGAAGAGAAGACACTGATCTCCAAGTCGAGTCGGCAATGACAACTCGCCAAAACACGATGCTGAATAAAGAGGTTACCTGGTTAGATAATAAAAATGGCGATGATGATTATGACGAGGATAATGACAGACCAAGGGAAGGTGGGATTGACGAGGAACAGGAAGGGGCCGAGGGTTTACTTAGTCCCACTCAGCACATGAGAAAAGGTTCGACCGTAATGTTCGAGAAAAGTCTAGAGAGCTCGAACCTTTTGGGAGATCCCGAATATTCGAAAGCAGAAAGAGAAAGAGAAACAGATAGCAGCGACACTGAGTCGTCAAAACACACATTCTCGACATGGAATGTTGAAAGCGATTGGGGATAGTGGTAGTAGGAATGGAAGCAGGAGAGCGAGCTGGGATTACCACGAGGAAAGGAATCTGGAAGGCATCGTGAAAGAAGCGAAGATCATCTACATACCCTACAAGGTTAGAAATACCAGTCACCTCTCCCAAGAAATACTGTTGACGCAAGTGAAGAACTCCGAGACGTAGGAACGGTGATAAAAGAAGAGGACCGGTCGGAGGTGGAGAACCACATGGCAAAGACACGCGTTTATCCCCTTGAGACATATCCACGGTGATGGTTCGTCCTACTCCACACACTGGAAGTAACGAAGGAGTAAAACAAGGTTACTATGATGATGATTCTACTGTTCACGAAGATGGATTTTTGAGTCAAAGAGAAGAATACTACCACCGTCGAAAGGTGGAATGCATACACATAGAGGCGGTTTCCACAGCAACAGGAAAGCCGACAGACAACCACCATGATCAATTCGATCCACCTGGAGCGATGGTCGGAATTATATAATAATACGGGTAGAGCAGGGTCAGAGGCCGATTCTGGAGTGCAACAGCATCGAGGAGGTGGAGCCAAAGTCCAAGCTGAATGCTTCGATGAACATGAGGTCATTGCGAGAGACGACCACTGGTAGAAGAGGGTGATAGAGCGGGAAACACTGTGGCAAAGGGGGTAACGATGACGAACACTTAGGAGATGTGACTGGAGTGAGTAGTGGACCTTTACCTCTGAACAGTAGAGTTGAGAATTTATCACCAAGATGAATGATCTTTCAGTGACAATGGAATCCAGTTTCCGCGAATTAGATTTAGACATTACAGACACTCCTAGAGACAATTCTAATGACAACACGCCGCGGTATAAAAACAGCAGTGATCTGCACAATACTAGTACGCGATCTAGACGTGTAAATGCACGCAAAACGCCAGGGCGATTTACCCGTGATAGTTATTGAAGACAACCCTGATGTGACTATTGGAAATACCGACCCCTCTGCTTCCATTGAGCATATCTCTGTATCAAGAGCTCATCATCACAGCAATAAAAGACAACCATCAAATGTTAATATTGAAGAGCTGAATCGACAGAGTCAAGATGCTCCATAGGGAAACTGTTACCAGAAGATGCAAGAAAATGAAAACAAACTGGATCAAAAAAGCGATGATAATGCTGATAATGAAGAAAACGTTTCCGCTAGACATGGCGGTATGGCACTTGAGAGGCAAAGTTCTAAAGTGAAAATGCGTGGAAAAAGTAAAGAAAAACCATGGTTACTTTAGAGACAAGTAAACCGTATAGAGTCTCATCAGCTGCGTCCGCCAGAAGTGGCAGGCTAACAGAGATAATGAGGATATGGATGAGAACGGCCCAGATACAAACATACTGGACCTAAGTAGACTAACTCTAAGATAATGGAAATGAGAATTTGCACATTCCCCTGAAGGTCTCAGGCAAGTGGGTTCACGACCGGAAGTGGTTGGGATGGTGATGTAAGCACGAGAGGATGCCACGAAATTGGGAGTAAAGAAAGATAAGGATGCGTTGAGGAAAAATAAACATGGCGGTGGTCGAAAACGAGCAGATGGGAAAATAATAGACGACGCAACGGAAAAACATAAATCAAAGGCTAGAGAAAGGATAGTAAAACGGACGAGACTGCTGGAACATCAAATAGGCAAATGAAGGCTCGAATAAAACAATATTCCACGATGGACGACAGTCGGTTAGGTCCAATGACGAATGATGACGTCCACTTTGTCTATTCATGGCGACACGGAAACAACTGTGACGACCTTGAAAGCACAGGAAGTGAAGGCCGATGTCATCAAAAACACAACAGAAAGAGACATAGAACACCAGAAGCTGTCATGGAGGCCAAAGAATCCTACTTTTGACCATAAACAAGCTACAAAAATTACAAAGAGATATGAAAGTTGGGAAAACATACCGAGCGCGTCACATTCGCCCAAAAACCGGAGACAATAAACAGGGAGCTTTCAACCGATGACCACTCGGTCTTTCCCGAGAATGAGCAGGCTGACCCTGCCATTAGTACAAAAATCCCATTGAGTGGGAAAATAGTGGAGGTCAAAAAACACCCCGAGCACACATAGCATCACACATCCACACTAATAACTATTAGAGAAAAAAGAGGCGCGACGTCCCCGGAGTTCCGTAATAGTTGCGTTTAAGAACGTTGATCAACGCTCCTTTAAGATTATATTTACTAAATAGATAAAGAAAAACCCAAAACATCTTCATAGTACTTGCTGAAACGGGATGCTTAACTTATCAATGGGAGCAATCTATATTCATGTTTTCGTCCAACCTAGCATTGATCACAGAAATTTGTTTTCCGTACAACGATTAGATATAAGTTCAATAATACATATACACAATACTGCTTTGTTTATGAAAGTTGTAAACATACCTATGAGTCATGCTGAGCAAAGCACCAAATTGTGACGTTGAGTATTTCTCAATCTGTGAACACTTTTCACAATGCGGGTCACTTTGAGCACACTTTGTAATGTGACCAATGGCATCGAGCACACAGATATGTACTATAGATCATCTCCATTGTGACCAATGGAAATAACATTTAAACACAAAAAAAAACGACATGTCATGTATCGATTGTTTACCCCCTCGGATTTAAAAATGGGGT
>NW_027625285.1:0-7186 GCF_034508935.2 Berghia stephanieae
AGGAGAGGAAGAGAGAAAGAGAGAGAGGGAGAGAGGGGAGAGAAAAGAGGAGAGAGAGAGAGATGAGGATAAATGAGTTGATTATTTTTAAACATTTCATTATGAAATGGTAGTAATTGAAATCAACTCTTTAAAAGCGCGGTTCTATCTTACTCTAACTTATATTGCGGCTATGTGTCTAGTGGATGACACTCGCTTTCGGATCGGAAGTCCTTGGTTCGACCTTTCGCTCGGCGCATAGTTGAGTCCTTGGAAACGGCTCTTTACTCACATTCTCTCACGTACTCAGGTGTAAAATGAGTACCTGGCCGTTAACACCGTTGTCTCTGTCCGAAAAAAAATTTTGTAATATCGCCTAACAGCGTCATGTCCCGTCCTACATGTTAAGTGTTGCTGTTGTACCAGGGACCCCTTGTAAAGCGCTTGGAGCACATTTAGTGGATATTGCGCTATATAAAGCTCATTTTAAAATTATTATCTAAAATTATACTCTTATGTATCGTTTTTAATACGTGAACAGGAAGCGACGACTATTCTTCAATAGATAGTATGCGTTTGGCCTAAAAAGATCACAACATTGCCATCCGAAGTATAACGGACCAACACACAAAACTGTATGTAACCATGACGATTAGAGTTAGATTAATACAGTTTTAGTGAGAATATACTCATAAACGCAGATGGCAAAAAACAATAACAAGACCAGAGTGGGCGTCATCTTGGAACTATCTATACTGTATACTTTTCACAGTTGTGATATTTCTCTCGCTAAGATGTTTATGGCTTCGTGTGTAAACATAGATGAGATAATATCATAAATGAATCAAAAATAATATTCTTGCCATTAGAAGTTTAAATTTGATTTATAAACAAATTATTTTATATAAACAAATCGTTTAATTATTGATTAAGAAAGTAATTAAGATAAACACATTAAATCAAAGAGCTGATTTGATTAAATGGAATTGAATGAATAAATAATACATAAATGAATAAATAAAGGATAAAGTAAATTAATGGGTAAATAAATAAATAATTAGAAAGTTGAATACATAATAAATATAATAAATATATAAATAAATAAATATAATAATATCTAAATATAAAAATACTCTTAATCTAAATAGATAAATGAATAAATAATATGTTGACCCCTTGGTGAAGTGAGTGTTTCTTTTTGTTTTTGTTTTTTGATGTTTGTTTTTTTTGTGGGTTATTGTTTTGTTTTTTTTTTTTTTTGGTTTAAAAAAGAATCTTATCTATTTATGTTTGTTCATTAACCAATTTGTTAACTGGAGATTATAAGATAATTTAATATTATTTATACAGGCAATAAACTGCCAACATTTGCCACATGTTAACTTTTGAATTGTGTTGAATTTATAGAATAATGTAAATTGTTGCTGCTCGAAGCTCAAAGAAATAAATTATACCACTGTGAAATTGAACGTAAGCTTCAATTTAATTCACCTTAACTCTCTCCTTCTGATCATTTCATGGGTTTTTCCTCAAAACGTCACTTGTATACAACATAATATAGGATTTTAAAACCTCTAACCCAAGGGGATTAGAACATGTTATATTTTATCATTTTGTTAAAGTTCTTATAACTACCACAAAAAAATAATAATGTGAAGTTAAAGGTAAGCTTCAATTTAATTACAAAGACAGATCAAATGACATTTGGGGTTTCCCCTTTATCAACAAAACGGGATCCTGTTCATTTGATCTGTTTTTGAAATTTAAAATGAAGCTTACATTCACCTTCTTTACACTCTTGTTCAGATTTTTGAAATAAATGTATTACGAACAGGCATTCTCTTATTCATAATACTGTATTGTGGAAATCACCATAGATCGAGACGAATCTTTTGCGCCATGATGGTCAAAATCGTCCTGTGATGAAGTCTGTAGGTACAGCAAATGTACCTGGAAAACAGAGCAGTCAGATGGCGTTTCCCATTATCAAATCATGTATGTATGTGTTAGTGTGTGGTGTGTGGTGTATGCTTGTGAAGATATATATATATATATACACATATATATATATATATATTTTATATATATATATATATATATATATATACGAAGATTGGTTTTCCAAAACTCCGTTTTTTCTCATTTTGAGATGTTGAGAATTTTTTCCCTTAAAATTTCTCTTTCCCGTCTCTTTTTTAATCATATTTAAACTTCACAAATTCACACAACTATAGGGAAATTCTTGTGTCAATTGATGCTTAAAATAAAGTTACATTTTAATATATCGCTTGGATGGAAAATCTCAAAAGTAGAAAATCGACTTAACGAGTCTTTGAAAAATCAGTCTTTATATATATAAATATATATATTATATATATATATATATAATATATATATATATATATATATATATATATTATATGAGCGAATGCTCGTAAAATATTGTAGAAGTTGACCATTATTATACTTGAAATGTTTTATAAATAGCTGCTGTTATCAAAAAGTTGAGCACTATAATTTCATGGTTTGCTTCTTTATAATATATATATATATATATGTATATATATATATATATAATATATATATATATATATATAATATATATATATATATAATATATGTATATATAAAGATTGATTGATTTGAACTAACGTATTATAACACTTCGACTGAAGCTCAGCTGGGGTTTTGTTTTTCTTTAAATTCCTGAAAAACTTTTTATCCTTGTCTGCTTGAATTAAAACAAGCAGAAAATTATTACCTATTACTTTCATATTATAGAAAATTCTAGAAATTGAGGTTAAACGGTTTTGAAGTTACCCATCCACCCACCCATGTGTTTCTTAAGTGGCTTTGTATAGGGTTGCAAAGTAAGGAAAGGTAACTCGCACTCAGATTGTTTTTTATTTTATTTTTTAATATATCTATTTGCTTTTTCTGCGCGTACTCTGGAAACATCCATATTTTAAAATTTGGCCAGAAAAACTCATCCTTCAAATATCGATCGATTTAAAGACCCTCATCTTGGCAACCTGGACTAAATGAAGACTTCGCGAAGGCTCAGTTTGAGAGTATTTGCCAAGATGAGGGTCATTTAAATCGATCGATATTTGAAGACGAGTTTTCTGGCCAAATTCTAAAAATATGGATTTTTCCAAGTACAGCTGTTTGTTTTATTATTATTATCATAAGGTTCTCGAACTCGTGCGTTTTGAAAATGTCAAACGAGTTACCAATGAACGTTATGTGACCTTGGACGGGCATTGAGAACGAATTCAACATTGCCGCAATGTGGTCTTTTGTGGTGTACACTCGCTGTTGATTGATTGGAAAGTCCTGCTGGGTTAGGGCTAATCCACACCGGAGACGTGATCAAAGTGCTTTTACAAGTGGTCCCTGACCAGCAGCAATACGTAACATGTAAAACAAGACATGGCGCCTGTTAGGCGATATTACAATTTTTTTTACCGATAGAGACAACGCTGTGTGTTGACGGTCAAGTTACTCATTTTACACCTCAGTACGGTGAGACAATGTGAGTAAAGAGACTTTTCCAAGGACTCCACTATGCGCCGAGCGAAGCTCTAAGGGCTAACCTACACCGGAGACTGACTCCGACCACCCGGCACTGTCGTCCTCGTACCGTTTCCGGATAAAGTCGTCGGGACGGACAAAATACTATGAATAAAGATAAAGCCGCAAGTCCTACCTATGCCAAGCATCTAAAAAAACGACAGAGGGCGTCGGGTCCTGGTTATGGGTAGGTTTAGCTGCTCTTCTCTTTGTTCTTAGTAATTCGTCCGTCCCCGACGACTTTATCCGGAAGACGACAGAGGACGGCAGTGCCGGTGGTCGGAGTCAGTCTCCGGTGTAGGTTAGCCCATAGAGCCTCGCGCGGCGCATAGTTGAGTCCTTGGAAAAGGCTCTTTACTCACATTCTCTCACCGTACTGAAGTGTATAATAAGTAACTGGGCGTCAACACAGCGTTGTCTATGTCGGTAAAAAAAAATTTGTAATATCGCCTAACAGGTGCCAAGTCTTGTTTTACATGGTACGTACTGCTGTTGGTCAGAGACCACTTGTAAAGCGCTTTGAGCACGCTTAGCGGATATTGCGCTACATAAATGTTAATGCTTAAGCTCAAATGGGACTCGATCTAGTTCCATTTGTGTCTGATTCGAGTGCTTTATCAACTGAACTGCAAGGTAAAAATGTGAGCTTTTTCTATCTAACACGAGCTTTGGAGGCTACGCAATATCTATAAAATGTGCTCATAGAACTTTACAATGTGTCACAAGCCAGCAGCAACGCGCAATTTGAGACGATATAGCGCCTTTGATGTTATCAGACGATTCATGTACGTGAATAAAAATAGATACGAAATAAAATAAATAAAATTCCCTTTATTCATCCCTTAGGGAAATATGTCTCTATGGTCTATTCCAAGGAAATGCTAGAATGACCCAGCGTCAACCGCAGCGCAGCGCCGCACACTGAGTAGGGCGATGTGACTTGCTCAAGTCACCCAACGCAGCGGGTATTCGAACTCGGTACCTTTCAGGTTGAAGGCAAAGACCGTACCGCTGAGCCACGCTGACCCCCCAAGGCCTGATGACTAAAAACGAAAGCTATTCAACGGCCAGCAATGTATTTTGTATGCTCTGGGGTAAAACAAAGCCGGTGAGGAATAAATGTCTTAAGAGACGAGCGAGATCATCGACCTTATGAAAAGTGTGTTTAAATTAAAGATAATATTTCGTAATGCGCGTATGAAAACAGTTTACGTCTTCAAGAGTAGCATTTAAAACATTGAGGATGGCTCTATAGATAGTATGCGCTTGGCTTAGAAGCTCAAAACATTGCCATCCGGAAGTAAAAGGAACCAACACACAAAACTATGTGTAACCATGAACTTTTATAGTCTGGATAATACAGTTTAGTGAGAAGTACTCATAAACGTGGATGGCAAATAACAAAGACCAGATGACGTATTCTTCATTCTATCTATAATCTACGTAATTGTAGAATGAATGTTCACAATGTACGCTTGCTTTTACCGACGTGCACTTATAGTTGCAGTCTGATAACCCAATTCATTATGGGCTCATTGGTGAAATGAAAATTTCAACAACAACAAAAATGACGTGAAATAGTCTCCATTACAACAATGTTAAACTAGCCATCATAAATTTCGGATGTCATATCTGTCGGAAAAAGTATTTATTATCGCCAAACAGGCGTCATGTCTATTTCATTATGTTATAAAGCGATTTGAGCACGTTTGGTGGATATTGCTCTATAACAAAGCTCAGCTTTTCCCCTCTACGAACACAGCGTGGGGACTAGAAGTTTCCAAGATAAAAAAAAAACAAAACCCAAAACCTTGAGCATTTCTAGAGAGTAAATATCAACTAAATGTGCTCATTGTAGCCACCAGGCAACTGATCACGCTTAACATCGCTTGAGTTTTGTGACAAGACAAACCACGGTGCTGCTGGTCCACAAAGCAACTGATATCTGGTTCACCGGTCACCCGTCAGGATTCCGTGTTAGGAGCATTGATCACATTTGGCCATTTTCCCAAGTAAAAAAGAAATTAAGCTTTTATGTAGCGCAATATCCACAAAACGTGCTTAAAGCGCTTACAAAGGGTCTCTGGCCAACAGCACATTTAACATGGACATGACGCCTGTTAGGCGAATTACCAAAATAAATTCAGACAGAGACAGCGCTGTTAAACAGCCAGGTACTCCTTTTACACTTGAGTACGGTGAGAGAATGTGAGTAAGACCTCAACTCGAACCCAGGAACTTGCGATTAGAAAGCGAGTGTCATACCACTAGACCACATAGCCGCACTGATCGTCATTACGTACTCCGAACCTAAAACAATAATTGCCTTATTTTTGACCAGACTCATAGCGATGTTATGTCCGCATGAACTATTTGGATTCAATAGTCTGATGTCATCGGGTGTTCTTAACAAAGAAAATCCGTACTTTATATTCTTCATGCTGGCTAGAACTTTTCATATGGCTTGTGATAAGAATGTTAAAAGTCAAAACATGATCAGATTTATTGGGTTTTTTTTCCCCTCTGGAAAGCTTTTATGCTCATCGGAGAAATATTTCATCAGGGCGTCCGCATTGTTCCGATAGTTTAGAGTTACTAAGTTACCATGCGTCATTACGAGGGAAGTGACGTTACGACTGTTGAAGCGTATTGTAGGGAAAAAGAATGATTGGCGTTTTGGTTTGTTTCGATGGGCATATGGGCTCATTGTTGTAATGGAAATCTTTTAAAAATGACGCAAAATATTGTCTTTTACAACAATGTTAATCTTGGGCATAAGTGGGTTCGGATGTCAGACCTGCAAATATTGTACACGTCGTTTGTATCAATTAGTATTTTTTTCTTTTTCTTTTTTTGGTTAATGTTGTTGTGTTTGACCGCGAGTCGCTCTTTTACTCTTTGACCTGGGTTGGTATCTGATATCTTGGCGAAATACTACAGCATCTGGTAACGGTTTGTTTCTCAGACTCACACACACCAACAATTTGCACCTATGAACTTTAACGTCTCCACTTCCGGACCATTTTCCAGATTTTCCACAAAACATCATGTCATAGTGCCGTAATTACTCGGGGGGGGGGGGGGGGGCGAATACATATTTTAAAATTTGGCCAGAAAAACTCATCCTTCAAATATACTCTTACTCTTCTCCTATCCCATGACCGGTTGGTCGTCGGGAGAACTCTCGGGATGCAGACTTCACGATTCGACGCCACTCATCACGGTCTTGGGCCTTCCTCATTAGATTGTTCCACGTCAAAATCCTGTCCAATCTTTCATGTTGTCCTGCACACTTTCCTCTGTCTTCCTCTTCTTCGGCAGCCTTCTACTGTGCCCTGCAATATTGTCTTGCATAAGCTTTAAGTGTCTTACGAGGTGACCGTCAAATATCGATTGATTTAAATGACCGTCATCTTGGCCAAAACTCTCAAACCTGGGACCGCTTGAGTTTTCTGGCCAACTTTTGAATATGGGTTTTTTCAGAGTACGGCAGCCTACGGTCACATATAAAACAAGCTGAGATGGAGCTCATGTCCCTTTCTGACGTACACCTATTTGGCAGGTCTGATAAATCCAAATATTTAGGGGCCATTCTTGTCAAAATCTGAAAAAAAAGTGCAAGACCTGCATTTGT
>NW_027625286.1:0-7183 GCF_034508935.2 Berghia stephanieae
TTTCACTGTCTCAAAACGGTATGCGTCGGCTGAATTAAAATTTTTGATAGAACAAGTTACGTCTTCAGGCTTTGTTATTGGGGTTTTTTTTTTTTTTTTTGCCATCCATGTTTGTGGTAATTCTCATAAACTGTAAAACCGGACTATAAACGTTAAGGGTTTCCCGATAGTTTTGTTGTTGGCCCTTTAATTTTCGGATGGCAATTTGGGAACCCTTTACCCAAGCCATACATTATAGGGTTGCCCGTTTGGTAAGAAACCACAACTTTCCACCGTTTTATAAGGACCAACACAAAGCAAGTGTATCCTTGAACTTTAACTTAGCCAAGCGCAATTTTTCCGGATAGTTTAACCTTGTATTCCTTGAACGTTTTTAGTCGGGTTTAAATTAGTTTAGTGGAATTACTCTAAAAATGGTGGAAAAAACATTAAAAAAGACCTGAGGGACGTCAACTTTTTTATTATACACAAATTGGGGCTAAAATTCTATTTTTTAAATTTTGGAAAATACATACGGTTATAACTTGAAAAGACACAAAGGTGGGGCTTTACTTTTTTCATTGTATTAATTTTTTTTATCGTCATCATCGTTATCATACATCTATCACATCATCATCACATCATCATTCTCATCATCACATCATCACATCTCATCTCTCAAGGGGCAGCTTCCAGTGGTACGGTCTTTGCTTCCTATTTCAAAAGGGTGGGTTGAATCACCCCGTCGCTACGGTGGTGGCTTTGGAAAGTCCCCCCCTACCATTTGCGGCGCTGCTCTGGGGCTGACGCCTGGGTTATTCCGGTCTTCTCTTGGAATGACCCTAAAACAAATTTCCCCTTTGGGAATGAAAAAAGGGGAAATTTTATTTTATTAATTTTTTTTCTCTTATATATCTCATATTATCACATTGTCTCATCATTATCATATCATCATCACCATCTATCAACTCATAACCCATGTAAGCGAAAGACGCTCCCGGGTGGTCCCTGGTTTCCCGAGGCGACGACGAGAAAGGGTTACCAGACTTAAAAAAATTTTCCCTTTTGGTTCTTTTTTCCCCCCTCGGACTCGGTCACGGAAAAGCTATCAACGAGGCGTCCACCATTGGCTGTTGATTCAACATCTCCAACTCTAGGGGAAAAGACAATTTAACAAAGACAAAGCGATCGTGATCGCCAAGGTTCTAAAAAAATGATATTTTAAGTAAACTTTCGAGCCCGTTTATCCCGGTTCTATAGCGGAAAAGGGCAACGCAATGTCCTACTTTTGGGGTAGGCGCTAGTTCCTTGCAAAAGTACTTTCCGTCGATTAACAGGCTAGCTAACCCCTCAGCTGGGTGGGCAAAGGGGGAGGGGGGGTTTAAAAAGAATCCGACTGCACCCCCGGCCGGGCAAAATTGGTCCCTTTTAAGCGAAGTGCCCCCACCAACTGAGCTATTGGAAAAACAGCTTTAAAAACTACAAGAACAAAATGCCAAAACACGGAACGTTTCGGGCACAAAACCTTCTTCAGCCAACAACACCAAAAGAAAACCAATGAAAACATAAAAAACATTACAAAAAAACAAACAATAACGGCAGAGAGCTTCTATCATTTTAGTATCGCCTAAGTTCTACACGCTTTAAACTTTTTAAAAAGTAATGCATTGTAAACAGACAAACAAAAAAAAAAACAAAAGTAAAAAGAGCTGAATGTAACGGGCTTAAAAATAGAAAAAGAGAACAATTTTGACAGAGAAAATGCTGTTAAACGACCAGGTAGTACTCATGGTTTCACGCCTGAATGTGGTGAGAGAATGTGAAATAAAGAGCCCTCTCCAAGTTTTGTGTGTTGGTTCGTTATCTTTGACTGGCTAAATTTGTTGTAAGTAAATTACCGAAACGTCGCGAAGAATAAAATCAAGTTTAATCCAGGTACTTAACTCATTCATTACTTCTACATTTCTTGTTATTACACGGTTGCCCCCCTTGTGTACTAAATTCATAAAGGGGTATAATCAACAATACAATCTAACTCTGATAAAACATTTTTTTTTTTAAAGACAATTTTAAAAACAGAAAAAAAACTCGTATCCCAATAAAGGACGATATTACTAGCTTTAATCTTGTCAAGATCTCTCAAACCTGGGATTTTATATAAGTCCTAGGTCTAAGTCTTTTTCTAAAGGCTTTTTATGATGGCCAAATTCTATAATATATGTTTATTTTTCATAGTGAGAGAAAACACATCGTGGGATTGTAGTTTTTGCTATCTCTGTTTTTAGAACGGAAAATTAAACGTGTGACGTCACGACTTTTCACCCTATTATAGAGATTTTAAAAATAATGTCTACGTAATATATGAATTTCTAAATGGTAAAAATAAAGTTGGCATCACAGCGCTCTCTGTGGTTGTGTTTAGACAGCCTTTTAAGATGACATCACTCGGCTCTTTGTTATACATTTTTAGACAGATTTTAAGTTCTCCACTAAATTATATCAATCAAGCATAAACGTTAAATGTTACATACAGTTTTGTGTGTTGATATGTTAAATTTTTTTCTGGTTGGCGGATGTTGTGAGTTTTTACCTAAACCCCATAGCATCACAAAATAAAGCGACCAGATAAAATTTTTTGTTTAAGTGTTTAACGACTAAACAGGAAATGGCATTTGATGTTTTGATAATGATAATTTACGGGGAAATCTTTGGTTTTGTGCAATGATACTTGCGCTTTCGGGCGGGAAGGTCCGGGGATCGTGTCCAGCTCGGCGCATAGTTGGTCCTTGGAAATGATCTTTATTCACATTCTCTCATCGCACTGATATGTAAAATGTGAGTGCCTGGTGGGTTAACACTTTGGAAAAATCGTATATATGGCTTAACAGACGTCATGTCTCGATCTGTTTACGTGTTGTTGTGAGCAAGGACCTTTTTGTAAAAAGCTTTGAGCACGTTTAGGGGAAATTTTTAAAGTAGTCCTCAGAGCCATTAGGCCCATAGACGGGAGTTATTTCCCGTTATCTACAACGGTGTGAAACGGACAATGCAATTGCTTGTTTATCATTTGGATAGACTGCTAGACTAGAACATATTACATTCAGATTTATGGTTCGAATGGGGTCTCGCTAGCTCAGTTGGTAGAGTAGTCGCTTCACACTCAATGGGACCGAGATCGATTCCGAATGCAGTCGATTGAGATTTTTTTTCTGCCCACCCCCCCCCCCCCCTTTCCCCCCAACAACTCACTTTTTACTTTCTACTGGATCCTTTCTTTTTGTGACGTAATCTTTTGGTCAGTATAAGGCCCGTAGTTTGCGATGGCCACGGCAGGATACAGAAAAATTTTTGATAGAAATATTGGAGAGAGAAAAGCCAAAATATTTTTAAAATTCTTTTTATTTTAAAAACGCCAAAACGGCAGCCATAATAATCGGGTTTAGAATCATATGTGTAAATGCAATAATTTTGTTTTTTATTTTAAAATTGTGATTGATCTTCAACCGACGTGTACATGTATAAAGGGTTGACAAGTGAATCCACTTATGAGCCTAGTTTAACATTGTTGTAATGGACAATATTTTACATCATTTTTTGTTTGAGATTCCCATTACAACAATGGGCCCATATGGAATGGGGAATCATCCCTGCAAAAAGTGCACGTCGTCTGCAAGCCTTTAAAACCCAAACTGTTTTATGACGGGATTGATTACTTGGCCATTTTTTATCTTACAATCAGATATAGTAATAATAGAAAACGTGTACTTATGTATTTATTTGTTTCATTCAGAAAAAAAATGATTTACATTTTCATGAAGCAAAATGTAAATAAATCATCTCTCTGAATATTTTAACATAAAGTTTACTTTTCATCATATCAGGTTCATTCGGATAGATATAGTTTTGGGAAAAACAGGCATGTTTTTTATAAAAATGTGAACGAAGTAATAAAAAAAAAAATAAGCCAAATAATAAAACAGAATGCCAAACTAGTTTCCATTTACCGGGGTACTAGAAGAGGTAGAACATTTTAAATTTAAAAACGTCGAACGACAAAAGTTTAAAACGGCCGTATAATGTAGAAAATTATTTCTTTAAACAGCCAAAACGACAACCAATAAATACAATGCGCATCCTGTAGGAAATTGGGCTCTTTAAATTACCAAATACGGCAACCAACAAAAAAAGCCTGCAAAACCCTGCGTAAATTATTGTCTCTGAAAAACTCATAAATGGTAACCACTATGTAATATAACAACTTCAAAAGACACAAAATACCAAAAAAAAAATTCAACGTTTTGAGCCTCCAAAAAAAAACCCTTCTTCAGCTATTAACTGTTGACTGAAGAAGGATTTTGAGTCTGAAATATTTCGTGTTGGGTATTTTTTTTCTTTTGTATTCTTTTTGTTTATTGCTTTTTACAGTCCATAGCTTCTTGCAGCTGAGTATCAAATAGTAATCACGAAAAAAAAAAGCAAAATCGTAGTGTAATTTTTTTTTTTTTTTTTTTTTTTTTTTTTTTTTTCCTCTGTGAAGTTGAAGCATTTTGAATAAAACCAAGCTTTGTTGCAGGGATTATTTCCTTTAACTCTCTCCTTACCGATCATTTTCGGTATTTTTCCCAAAGGCAGGCTTTCCCGGCGAAAATTTTTTTTTTTTTTTATAAAATCAAAAAAAGCTCTCAACAAAAACAACTTTATGTTTTTTATTAATTAAACCCAAAGATCATTCTTCAAAGTTTGTGATGTACAAAATAAATCTGAATTTTAAAAATGTGTATAGTGTCGGTAACAAATGTGACGATTTTTGCTGTAGGTGGTAAAGAGAGAAATTAAAGGACTTGAATTTTTATTACAGGAAATAATTGGCGCAGAACTAAATTAAACTCTTAAATTGGGTCCAAAATTCAAGAGGCCCAAAATTTCCCCTTGGGGCAAGTTACCCCAGTTGATGGTACCTTGTATAATCCATGTTGGTCATAAAATTAAACGCCATCCATCCTCGCTCTTTTACGCACCGTAAACTGCCTATATATTTTGGGACTTAAATTATGTTATGCTACCTTATGTTTCACTGCGTAACCTATTCATTACTTGTTCCTCCAGAAAAAAGAGGAACCATAAATGTAGAAGGTATGACGTCACGAATTTTCTTCCCCTTTTTCGCCCTTTGTTGTATTGAGGATTTATTTTTTGATGAGAAGTAATACTCGTGAGTTCATCAGAGGGATAAATAGATAGAACGAAGTTGACGTCACTCGGTTTTTTTTTAGCAGCCATTTTTATCTTATCTTATCTTATCTTTTTCTTATCTTATTTTCTTATCTTACTGAAGGCTTAATATAGGAATTATCTTTAAATGCCTATACAATAGTTTTATATTACAGAATCTCATATAGTTTGCATTGTATCATTTATAGACGCTTTACACAACTTTGAATGTAAGAAAAAATGTATCAATACGGCAATGTAAAATCGAAAAATACTATCATAGAATACTGGGGAAATTTGGGAAATTGGTCATGATCGAAAGAATCATAAATGTACAAAGGTCATAGTGCAATGAAATATTAATGACAACAATTGTCATGAAAGCTCATTTTTATGAGTGGTTTTCACTAAATTTTATTAAACAAACTAAAATGTTTAAGGTTACACATTGTTTATTTGTTTGGGTTTGTTTTTGTTTTTGTTTTTTTTTTTTTTTTTTGGAGTTGGTACGTTATATCCGACTGGCGGATTATGAGTATTTAAACTTAAGTTATACCATCAATAAGGAAGTGATTCTTTAACTCCCAAGATTGCGAACTCTTCAATGCCTTCCCATTTTCCCCTCCATCCCGGTAGTGTTTTTAAAAACACAATCCCAGGATTTTTAAGCACCACCAATCGCCCTAAATATCCCAAATCAAAGTGATTCTAATCGCCAGAAGCTATGGGCTGTATAAAGGAAAAAGCAATAATGAATGTAACAGTTGAAAAAAAATATACTAAACACGGAATTTTTTCTGGCTCAAACAACCTTTTTTTCAGGGTAGTAAAACAAACAATAAAAACCCAAAAAACGTTTACTTAACTCTCTCTTCACGGGTTATTTTCAGTATTTTCCAAAACAGCTTTACCCCAACTTTGAATGTAAGAAAATTGATTTTTTAAAGCTCAAACAATCTCTCTACAAAACAACTGTATGTTCTTATTAATTAAACAAAGATCATTTGTGATGTACAAAATAACTTTGACGAAGAAAAAATGCATATAGTGTCGTACAAATGTGATGATTTTGCTGTAGGTGGGAAGGAGAAGGTTAAAGCCAAATAGTCGGCTGTATAATGTATTTTAATGTTATATCGTTTTTGCTCGAGTGAAGAAAGTTTCCGGGGTTTTTTTTTTTTTGTTTTTTTTTTGGTCTTTTGGTCTTTTTTTTTTTTTGAAGCTGTTTTTAAATTTTTTATTGCTATCTACATTTCCCAAATTTATATTTTTAATAAGATTTTCTTGTTGGGCCCCCCCAAATCTCTTCAATTTTTCCTGGCCACAGCTCTGTGATTTACATTGTCGGACGGGGGATCGTCACGTTGGCCAATTTCTGTGTAGGAGTATTGGGCCACCACAACCCGAACCTGCTGAGGAGGGTATCAGATCGGCTTTCCCTCCTGCTCCGGAGTCGAAAGAGACGGTGGATGGCCGAGGATTAAACGTGATGGGACCGCGACGAGAGAGACAGCTTCTCCAGTAACTCTTGTCCTTCTTTTCTTGTTCGGTCGTTTTGATTTTTTTCATGTGATCTCCAGTAGCTCCCCCCAAAGCTTCTCCACATCCGGGCAATTCGCTCTCTTTTTCCGGCCCTTTCCAAGATATCCGTATCCTTCAATGCGCATGGCCATACGAGTATTTTCCGCTTCTCCCAATTTCGTCGAATTCCTTCTTTTGTCTAAATCCACGAAGGTATTTTTGGAAATCTTCTTCTAAAGATTTGTCCTTACAACGCCTAAATTCTTTGAGTTTTTTCTTTTACTTATCGACCCGCATCTTGGGGGTGAAAATCTCTGGCATAAGTAAACTATTTCTACATTTGAGTCGAAATTAAAGCTCTCTGCGTAGTCGTTTTCATCGGTTACTTTTTGGGAAAACAAGAAATCCAGATAGGGCGTCCTCCTCAAACATCATTGTTGACGAATTTGTCTTTTCCGCCATGTAAAAGCTG
>NW_027625287.1:0-7196 GCF_034508935.2 Berghia stephanieae
AACAAAATCGAAAAATTAAAAATCCAAAATTTAATTTTTGATATTGTAAATCTGAAATGCTCAAAGGACTATTCAGCAAAAATTGAGATTCATCAATTGTCGAAAACTCGGAATTGAAAAAACGTCAAATTCCCCCTCCCCCCCCCCCCCTCCCCTAAAAAAAAAACGTGAAAAAGAAAATGGAACTCAAATTTACTTTCTAAACATGTATAAAGGAAAAAACAGAATCTCAAAATCCAAAAATTAATTTTGTCATTGTTAAAACCTGAAATTCAATGTCAATTTCACGAAAAAATTGAAAATTTCAAATCGAAAACTGAATTTTAAAAAATTGTGAAATCTACCGTCACACCTCCCAATAAAAATAAAATTAAAAAAATGAAAATCGGAAATTGAAAATTCTCAAAATTACTAAAGTGCAAAAATCATCATCAAAAATTGATATTGTAACTTTGAAACTCGAAATTTAAAAGCAAATTTAGAAAAACGATAAAACAAAAATAAAAACTCAATTTTTTCAACTGAACCAACTTAAAAACTTAGCAAAAATTGAAATTCCAATTTTCAATATTGGAATTGAAAATCACGATTTCACCAAAATGAAATTAATCAAAAACAATGTAATTTAAATTATTTAAAACCCGAAACTAAGTGAATTTCAAAAAATTTAAATTTATAATTTTAACTAAATTGAAAACGAAAATTCACACCTCTCAAAAAAATCGGAAAAAAAGAAAGTGAAATCGAAATTTAAATATTTTCCAAAAGTAAAGATAAATCAAAAATTCATATTTTTATATGTAAAAATCGAAATGAAAATTCAAACACAAAAAATGAAAAAAAAAATTGTAAATCCTAAATTTTATTAAATGTAAACTCAAGCTTCAAATCACTCTTCATCAAAAATCAAATACGTTAAAATGAAATTAAAAAACTCAAATTTAATACGGAAAAATGAAAAATTCAAAAAAATTTGATATTGTAATCTGAGAAATCGATTAAAAAAATGAATTTCACGAGAAAACTGAAATTATAAAATCGTAAACCCCAATTTTTCCCACTTTAAAAACAAAACGTAAAAATAAATCTTAATCAAAATTCATTTCAAATTGTGAATTGAAAATTAAAAATCTTCATAAAATTCATAATTTGAAACGTTAAAAATCAATTTATTAAATGTAAATCGAAAAAGTGAAAATTCAAAAATTAATTATAATTTAACTGGAATTGAAAAACGTCAAACCTCTCCAAAAAAAGTTAAATTTGAAAATTGGAAATAAATAAATCAAATTTCAATTTTTTTTTTTTTTTTTTTTTTTTTTTTTTTTTTTTTTTTTTTTTTTTTTTTTTTTTTTTTTTTTTTTTTTTTTTTTTTTTTTTTTTTTTTTTTTTTTTTTTTTTTTTTTTTTTTTTTTTTTTTTTTTTTTTTTTTTTTTTTTTTTTTTTTTTTTTTTTTTTTTTTTTTTTTTTTTTTTTTTTTTTTTTTTTTTTTTTTTTTTTTTTTTTTTTTTTTTTTTTTTTTTTTTTTTTTTTTTTTTTTTTTTTTTTTTTTTTTTTTTTTTTTTTTTTTTTTTTTTTTTTTTTTTTTTTTTTTTTTTTTTTTTTTTTTTTTTTTTTTTTTTTTTTTTTTTTTTTTTTTTTTTTTTTTTTTTTTTTTTTTTTTTTTTTTTTTTTTTTTTTTTTTTTTTTTTTTTTTTTTTTTTTTTTTTTTTTTTTTTTTTTTTTTTTTTTTTTTTTTTTTTTTTTTTTTTTTTTTTTTTTTTTTTTTTTTTTTTTTTTTTTTTTTTTTTTTTTTTTTTTTTTTTATAAAACGTGGAAAAATCGAAAAATTCAAAAATCCAAAATTTTAATTTTGATCATTGTAAAACTCTGAAGATGCTCAAGTCGACTATTTCAAGCAAAAATTGAAGATTTCATCAGATTGTCGAAAACTCGGAAATTTGAAAAATCGTCAAATTCCCCCCCCCCCCCCCCTAAAAAAAAAAACGTGAAAAAAATGAAAAAATGTGGAAACTCCAAATTCTACTTTCTAAAATTGTGAATCTCGAAAGATGCTCAAACAGAATCTTTCATGCAAAAATTCGATGATTTTGTCATACTGTTGAAAACTCGGAAATTTGAAAAAATCGTCAAATTTCACCGAAAAAAAACGTGAAAAAAAATAAAAAATCTGGAAACTCCTAAATTATTATTTTTCAACATTGTGAAACTCGAAAGACGTTCAAAATCGACTCTTTCATGCAAAAATTCGAAGATTTCATCAGATTGTCGAAAATTCGGAAATTTGAAAAAATCGTCATAATTTCACCATAAAACGTGGAAAAATCGAAAAATTCAAAAATCCAAAATTTTATTTTTGATATTGTAAAACTCTGAAGATGCTCAAAGTTGACTATTTCAAGCAAAAATTTGAAGATTTCATCAGATTGTCGAAAACTCGGAAATTTGAAAAAATCGTCAAATTCCCCCCCTCCATCCCGCCTAAAAAAAAAAACGTGAAAAAAATGAAAAATGTGGAAACTCCAAAATTCTACTTTCTAAATATTGTGAATCTCGAAAGATGCTCAAACGGACTCTTTCATGCAAAAATTCGATGATTTTGTCATACTGTTGAAAACTCGGAAATTTGAAAAAATCGTCAAATTTCACCGGAAAAAAACGTGAAAAAAAATCAAAAATCTGTAAACTCCTAAATTATTTTTTTTTCAACATTGTGAAACTCGAAAGACGTTCAAAATCGACTCTTTCATGCAAAAATTCGAGATTTCATCAGATTGTCGAAAATTGGAAATTTGAAAAAATCGTCATAATTTCACCATAAAACGTGGAAAAATCAAAATTCAAAATCCAAAATTTTAATTTTGAATTTAAACTCAAGATGCAAAGTGACTATTTCAAGCAAAAATTGAAGATTCATCAGATTGTCGAAAACTCGGAATGAAAAAATCGTCAAATACCCCCTCCCCCCCCCCTAAAAAAAAAACGTGAAAAAAATGAAAATTGGAACTCCAAATCTACTTTCTAAAATTGTGAATCTCGAAGATGCCAAACGGACTCTTTCATGCAAAAATTCGATGATTTTGTCATAATGTTGAAAACTCGGAATTGAAAAACATCGTCAAATTCCCCCCCCCCCTTCCCCCCCCCCTCAAAAAAAAAACGTGAAAAAAATGAAAATCTGAAACTCCAAAATTCTACTTTTCTAAACATTGTGAATCTCGAAAGGTGCTCAAAACGGACTCTTTCATGCAAAAATTCGATGTTTTTGTCATACTGGTTAAAACTCGGAAATTTGAAAAAATCGTCAAATTTCACCGAAAAAAACGTGAAAAAAAATCAAAAATCTGTAAACTCCTAAATTATTATTTTTCAACATTGTGAAACTCGAAAAGACGTTCAAATCGACTCTTTCATGCAAAAATTTGAAATTTCATCAGATTGTCGAAAATTCGGAAATTTGAAAAAATCGTCATAATTTCACCATAAAACGTGGAAAAATCGAAAAATTCAAAAATCCAAATTTAATTTTGATCATTGTAAAACTCTGAAGATGCTCAAAGTTGACTATTTAAGCAAAAATTGAAGATTCATCAGATTGTCGAAAACTCGGAAATTTGAAAAAATCGTCAAATTCCCCCCCCCCCCCTCAAAAAAAAAAACTGAAAAAAATGAAAAATCTGGAAACTCCAAATTCTACTTTCTAAACATGTGAATTTCGAAAGATGCTCAAAACGGACTCTTTCATGCAAAAATTCGATGATTTGTCATACTGTTGAAAACTCGGAAATTTGAAAAAATCGTCAAATTTCACCGGAAAAAAAACGTGAAAAAAATCAAAAATCTGTAAACTCCTAAATTATTATTTTCAACATTGTGAAACTCGAAAGACGTTCAAAATCGACTCTTTCATGCAAAAATTCGACGATTTCATCAGATTGTGGAAAATTTGGAAATTTGAAAAATCGTCATAATTTCACCATAAAACGTGGAAAAATCGAAAAATTCAAACAATCCAAAAAAAAAAAAAAAAAAAAAAAAAAATTTTAATAAATCGTCAAATCCCCCCCCCCCCCCCCTTCCCCGCCTCTTCAAAAAACAAAAACGTGAAAAAAATGAAAAATCTGGAAACTCCAAAATTCTACTTTCTAAATATTGTGAATCTCGAAAGATGCTCAAAACGGACTCTTTCATGCAAAAATTCGATGATTTTGTCATACTGTTGAAAACTCGGAAATTTTAAAAAATCGTCAAATTTCACCGAAAAAAAACGTGAAAAAAATCCAAAATCTGTAAACTCCTAAATTATTATTTTTCAACATTGTGAAACTCGAAAGACGTTCAAAATCGACTCTTTCATGCAAAAATTCGAAGATTTCATCAGATTGTCAAATATTCGGAAATTTGAAAAAATCGTCATAATTTCACCATAAAACGTGGAAAAATCGAAAAATTCAAAAATCCAAAATTTTAATTTTTGATTATTGTAAAACTCTGAAGATGCTCAAAGTTGACTATTTCAAGCAAAAATTTGAAGATTTCATCAGATTGTCGAAAACTCGGAAATTTGAAAAAATCGTCAAATTCCCTCCCCCCCCCCCCCCCCCCTAAAAAAAAAACGTGAAAAAAATGAAAAATTGGAAACTCCAAAATTCTACTTTCTAAACATTGTGAATCTCGAAAGATGCTCAAAACGGACTCTTTCATGCAAAAATTCGATGATTTTGTCATACTGTTGAAAACTCGGAAATTTGAAAAAATCGTCAAATTTCACCGAAAAAAACGTGAAAAAAATCAAAATCTGTAAACTCCTAAATTATTATTTTTCAACATTGTGAAACTCGAAAGACGTTCAAATCGACTCTTTCATGCAAAAATTCGAAGATTTCATCAGATTGTCGAAAATTCGGAAATTTGAAAAAATCGTCATAATTTCACCATAAAACGTGGAAAAATCGAAAAATTCAAAAATCCAAAATATTAATTTTTGATCATTGTAAAACTCTGAAGATGCTCAAAGTCGACTATTTCAAGCAAAAAATTGAAGATTTCATCAGATTGTCCAAAACTCGGAGATTTGAAAAAATCGTCAAATTCCCCCCCCCCCACCCCCCCCCCCCTCAAAAAAAAACGTGAAAAAAATGAAAAATGTGGAAACTCCAAAATTCTACTTTCTAAATATGTGAATCTCGAAAGATCAAAACGGACTCTTTCATGCAAAAATTCGATGATTTTGTCATACTGTTGAAAACTCGGAAATTTAAAAAATCGTCAAATTCACCGAAAAAACGTGAAAAAAATCAAAAATCTGTAAACTCCTAAATTATTATTTTTCAACATTGTGAAACTCGAAAGACGTTCAAATCGACTCTTTCATGCAAAAATTCGAAAATTTCATCAGATTGTCGAAATTCGGAAATTTGAAAAAATCGTCTAATTTCACCATAAAACGTGGAAAAATCGAAAAATTCAAAAATCCAAAATTTTAATTTTTGATCATTGTAAAATCTGAAGATGCTCAAAGTCGACTATTTCAAGCAAAAAATTGAAGATTTCATCAGATTGTCGAAATCTCGGAAATTTTAATAAATCGTCAAACCCCCCCCCCCCCTTCCCCGCCTCTTCAAAAAACAAAAACGTGAAAAAAATGAAAAATCTGGAAACTCCAAAATTCTACTTTCTAAATATTGTGAATCTCGAAAGATGCTCAAAACGGACTCTTTCATGCAAAAATTCGATGATTTTGTCATACTGTTGAAAACTCGGAAATTTAAAAAAATCGTCAAATTTCACCGAAAAAAAACGTGAAAAAAATCAAAAATCTGTAAACTCCTAAATTATTATTTTTCAACATTGTGAAACTCGAAAGACGTTCAAAATCGACTCTTTCATTCAAAAATTCGAAGATTTCATCAGATTGTCGAAAATTCGGAAATTTGAAAAAATCGTCATAATTTCACCATAAAACGTGGAAAAATCGAAAAATTCAAAAATCCAAAATTTTAATTTTTGATTTTATTTTAAAACTCTGAAGATGCTCAAAGTTGACTATTTCAAGCAAAAATTTGAAGATTTCATCAGATTGTCGAAAACTCGGAAATTTGAAAAAATCGTCAAAATTCCCCCCCTCCCCCCCCCTAAAAAAAAAAACGTGAAAAAAATGAAAAATGTGGAAACTCCAAAATTCTACTTTCTAAATATTGTGAATCTCGAAAAATGCTCAAAACGGACACTTTCATGAAAAAATTCGATGATTTTGTCATACTGTTGAAAACTCGGAAATTTGAAAAAATCGTCAAATTTCAACGAAAAAAAACGTGAAAAAAATCAAAAATCTGTAAACTCCTAAATTATTATTTTTCAACATTGTGAAACTCGAAAGACGTTCAAAATCGACTCTTTCATGCAAAAATTCGACGATTTCATCAGATTGTCGAAACATTCGGGAAATTTGAAAAAATCGTCATAATTTCACCATAAAACGTGGAAAAAATTCAAAAATTTCAAAAATCCAAAATTTTAATTTTTGATTATTGTAAAACTCTGAAGATGCTCAAAGTTGACTATTTCAAGCAAAAATTTGAAGATTTCATCAGATTGTCGAAAACTCGGAAAATTGAAAAAATCGTCAAATTACCCCCCTCCCCCCCCCCCCTAAAAAAAAACGTGAAAAAAATGAAAAATGGAAACTCCAAAATTCTACTTTCTAAAATTGTGAATCTCGAAAGATGCTCAAAACGGACTCTTTCATGCAAAAATTCGATGATTTTCGTCATACATAAGTGTGAATCAACTCAAATTTATTTTGAAAGAAATCGGTTCCAAATATTCCTCTTCCCACCAATGTCTCATTCCCCCCCCTCAAAAAAAAAAACGTGAAAAAAATGAAAAACTGGAAACTCCAAAATTCTATTTCATACATTGTGAATCTCGAAAGATGCTCAAAACGGACTCTTTCATGCAAAAATTCGATGATTTTGTCATACGTTGAAAACTCGGAAATTTGAAAAAATCGTCAAATTTCACCGAAAAAAAACGTGAAAAAAATCAAAAATCTGTAAACTCCTAAATTATTATTTTTCAACATTGTGAAACTCGAAAGACGTTCAAAGTCGACTCTTTCATGCAAAAATTCGAAGATTTCATCAGATTGTCGAAAATTCGGAATTTGAAAAAATCGTCATAATTTCACCATAAAA
>NW_027625288.1:5000-7500 GCF_034508935.2 Berghia stephanieae
GCTCCGTATCTAGAGAAGATTTCTGTCAACCATGTGATGATCTTAGATGAAGTGATAGTTGAAGTAAGAAAAACCTCGGGGAATTTTGAGTAATAATCCATTAGAACAACAATGAATTTGGAGGACTGGGGTGCGATGATGAATGGGCCAGAAATGTCGATTGCTAATTTTTTCCATGGTTTGTCTGGCAGCGGAATTGCTGTTTGCGGTACTGAAGCTGGAGCCATTGATTTGTCACTGCGTTGACATCCTGCGCAGTGCTTTACATAGCGTTCTATGTCAGAGTCCTGGCCTGGCCACCAGTAGGTCTCACGTAGTTTTCTTTTCATGCGCACGATGCCGGGGTGACCTACATGTGCATTTTTTAGAAGTGTTTTGCGAAGGGTGGAGGGCACGATGATGCGGTCATTTCTCATCAAATAACCGTTATCTGTAAGGATTTCGTTGCGAACCATATAGTAAGACATGGCATTTGCGTCGAGTTGCTTTTTCTGAGGCCAGCCATTCTTAACATAAGTGCAGATTATCTGAAGAACGGGGTCACGATTTGTATACTGAATAATGTTCTGAATTGTTAGATGGTCTGCATTTATTGACCTGATCATCATGTTATATTCAGATTCGTCTAAAGCAGATGTTGATGATGGCAGTGATAGACGGCTTACGGCGTCGGCTACGAAGTTTTGTGAGCCTTTGCGATATTGTAGAGTATAATCAAAGGCAGATAGACGTTGCAGCCATCTTTGAAATTTGCTGGACTTGCGTGAGTCTGTGGATGAACGAAGAAGAGTTGTGAGAGCGGCGTGGTCCGTTCTGAGTGTGAATGGGCGTCCTAGAAGAAATTTTTCCCATGTTTCGCATGACCAAACACAAGCAAGAGCTTCTTTCTCGTTCACAGCGTAGTTGCGTTCTCGAGGTTGTAATGTATGTGAAGCATGTGCAATGGGAACTTCACGACCATCTTGTAGTTGCGAGAGGACGGCACCAAGCCCGACGTCTGATGCATCCGTTGTAACGAAAGTTGGTGTGTTGGGGTCAAAAATAAAATTTTTAACGTTTCCAGCAATTGCGTTTTTCAAACTGTCGAACGATTTCTCACAACGTTGGGACCAAACAAAGCGAGTGCCTTTCCGTGTTAAGTTACGTAGAGGCTCTGCAAGTGTGGCAAGGTTGCTGATGAACTCTTGGTAATAGTTTACCATGCCGAGGAAACTTTGCACCTGTTTGACTGTGCGAGGAGTTGGTGCGTCGATGATCGGTTTGACATTTTTTGGGTCTGGGGTGATACCATTGGATGAAATGACATGTCCCAAAAAATTAACTGATGTTACGCCGAACTCACATTTTGGCAATTGAAGACAAAAATCTTTGGCTGAAAGGCGCTTTAAGCATTCATCTAAGTTGTGATCGTGCTCATTTTGTGTAGATCCAAACACCAGAATGTCATCCACGTAAGCGATAGTTCCAGGGCAGTCTGAAAGCGTCTGTGATACTAGACGTTGACATACAGAGGCGGCGTCTTTCAGGCCCATTGGAAGTCGTTTATATTGGCGTAGACCTTGATGAGTAATCGTTGTGGTGAGATGACGACATTCCTTAGAGAGTTTGATGTGGTAAAAAGCTTTTCTGAGATCAAGCTTAGAAAATATCTTTGCTCCTTTCAGTTCCAAGAAAAGATCTTTTGGATTAGGTAGCGGAAATCTGTCAGGAACGACGTATGTATTTAGAGGTGAGAGATCTGTGGTAACGCGAACGTTGCCATCTGGTTTCATTACTGAAACTAAATGATGGACCCATGTTGATTTGTCGACCGGCTCCCATATGTCAAGGTCTTCCATCACTTTGATTTCGCTGGCAACTTTGTCTCTCCGTGAAAGAGGAAGAGGTCGTAATTTCTGAGCAGTTGCGACAGCGTCGCTTGTTACGTCAATGACGTGTTCGTAGTCGGGGAAGGTGCCCATTTCCTCCGATAGTAATGTAGGGTATTTTAGTAGAAAATCGTTCTTGGAGTCTGTAACAGCACATACCTGAAGGGTGCTTCCATTGATCTGTAGGTCCAAGCCTTGAATAAGGTCTTGTCCTATAACAGCTTTGCATGTTGGTGGTAATACATGAAATTCTGCAGTGGCTCTGCGGCCCTTGTAACCAACGTTAGTTGTAATTCGACCAATAGCGTTGCTTGGAATTATGCTATTGTCGAAATTTCTCAATGGGACTGGAGGGAGTAGAGGGAAGTGCCTAAAATGTTTATGGTACTCACGTTGAGATATTCCTGAAATTTGTGAACCAGTGTCAACTTGAGCCGATATGTTGACATGAGACGTACCGGTTTCCAATTGGATAGAAATGTAGAATGGTTCAGGAGTACTCACATTGTTGATGCGCTGTGAAACGGTGCGCACTTTTTGAGTTAACTTCGTTGAACGACATACGTGAGCAAAATGTCCCAATTTCCCACATTGGCGACATGTTTGCTGTAATGCAGGGCACGTAGTATCTT